>NC_056555.1:25225304-25355304 GCF_910596095.1 Thunnus maccoyii
ATAAAGCCAGCAGAAGCGTCAGATAGGTCGGACCACCGTGTTTAACTACATATCTTCAAACGTTACAGTTACGACTGAAAATGACAACAGAAAAAAACAGTTTGCCACGTTCACAGATCTCCACAACTCAATCAACCACCAGTCATCTACCCGGAAGTGACTGTTGTTGTTAGCGTGACGTCACAGACTGTAGTTCTAATGAACGGCGGAGTGATATTTTTACTGATGAGGCTTTTTTCATTTGAGCGCGGCTACGTGTGCTGTCATGCTGATTCGAGCTCGTTCTAAATGTCAAGTTGACCAATCAGATTGCTTGGTTGAAACTACGTGTTGTATAATAAGTCATAACTCATGTAATAATGTATGAAATGTATGTGACACTGCTTTTCAGATTCCTTCTCCTAACTTACCTTTTGGTCCTGAGGGGGAGTTTTGTAAACGCTGCACCAGATCCTTCCTGCTGATCTTTTCTAAAACCTTCATGGTCAGCTGCAGAGCTCCATGATCCTGATGTTTCTGTACCATTAGATCCACTGTTTCCTCCCTTCCTGCTTTCTCCAGCTGAGCCACTGGGATGTGTTTAAAGCCCTCCAGGATGTCATCCAGCTCCAGGAACCACTTGAACTTCTTAAACTCATCTTCTTTTAAGTCTTCCAGAGTATTCAAGAGCTCCTCTTTAAGTTTCGCCATTATGCCCCCCTACTGGAAATAAGAGACATTTTAAACAGGAAGGACATGTATTCAGTTCTCATCTCATGACACTTTACCAGTATGACTTCTGTACATGTGCATGTTAAATGTAAATCATCTACTACTTGAACAAACAGGTCACAACTTTGGTTATTTTCATAGTTTCAATCTTTCATCACTGCAAAACTCATTACATCCACATTATCACCTGAATTCTAGCTGAATACATTTACATCCTCTGTGAGGAAGCAAACAACAAACTTTTTGCAGCCACGTTCCAAGTGTGAAGCTTTTGGTGTCTGTATTTCATATCAGATGAGTAGATCTCATTTTTATTGTTGCACTGTCGGTGGGCAGTATCATGTTTTTATGAAGTGCTGCCCTCTGCTGGTATTACAGCACATTTAAGGATAAACTTTTCTATTTTTACCTCACATACCTCTACAGGAGTTCATGAATGGTCAGCTGATAACGTTGGACGCTGAGAGGAGCTGTTTGTCCTGTGAAAACCTGAAGGGAAAATAATAATGATGAGATACTACACTTCACTGTTATCATTCCTGGTGCTTAAACTAAAAGCATTACAATTAACTCAACTGCATAAACACTCAAACAATGTGAAGCTCTCTTACTGATCCCAACCTGGTACCCAGGAATCACCACAGCTGCTCCTGTTTTATCTGATACTGGATCCTTTGACCCATCTGTAAACAGCTGTACATAATCACTGTATCTTCTGTCTCTATATGTGTAAAACTCCTGCACTAGGTCTGCTGTTTTGTTCCTATTCTTAATGTTCAGTAATTCCATGTCTACACGCATTTTTCAACACCCAGCTTGGTCTCACCGGCCACAGCACTGTCAGACAAAATTCAATTTCCTGGACTTTCATTTGGTTTGCTACCTCTCTGCCTTCCCACACAAAACTTGTTTTATGTCCTTTTCCTCTCTCCCGGCAAACCTCCAACACTCTCGTAGTTGGATGATTTAAAACCCATTTTTCCACATTATCTCTTCTTGCAGTTTTTGTCCTAGATGCTCAAGATTCATACCCCTCTTCCACATAGCCCATCATCTGCAAACAGAGACCTTTCTGTGTCTGCCGATATATTTTCAAATATATCATTTATCATCAATGAAAATATTGTTGGACTTCTAACACTCCACTGAGGTGTACCATTTTCTAAAATATGATATGATTTTCCGAATATTCTGACCCTATCTTAACCTGGATAGTCCTACCACTTAGAAAATCCATTATCCAATTAGAGATGTTTGCCTCAATTGAAGCCTGAAGCGTAATTAACAGCCCTTCTCTCCAAAACATATCATATGCTTTTTCAATATCAAAAAAACACTGCTGCCACTGTCTCTTCATTAACCTGGGGTCTCATTTATAACGGGGCCTGAAAGGGGGTCGTACGCCACTTCCCACGCAAAAGTCTTGATCTATAAAAACAAACTTGACAGGAGAATGTGCGCACCTGTACGTAAACTCTGACCCATGCGTACGAACATTTTGGAGACAGGAAATCGACGACACAGATGGTGAGGTGGTGAATTGAAGCCAGATTGTATAATAATCCTCTCACACACTTCATTTCACTTAATATCCAACATTAATTATAGATCCACATTATCATAAACATTCAAACCAGCAGTGTTATCTGTACTTAGGCTTGTTGTGAGCCATAATTAAAGGAGAGAGTCAGTTGTAAGCAGCGCAGCAGCTGCTGAAATGAATGATGTCAGGATGTGGCAGGTGACAGGATTCTGCAAAGTCTGGCTTGCCTTTCTCCAATATTAGCTAAGTGTGAATATAGCCTACTGATTCATTATCACCTCAGCCACGTTAACTGACTGATGAAATTTTCATCATCACTTGTAGAAATCCAAGATGACATCAAATAACTTAACTTAAACAAAAGTAACGAAAATATATTTGGAGGACAGAGTGTTAATAGATTCTTATTATACTGTGCATATATCAGCAGGTATGAGTTTAGTTTCCATGTAGTTTATGTGTGTTGTTAAGCACAGAGACACTGTAGATACCACGGTGGCTGCCACACACACTCACTGCCACATCTTCACCACCTGCACTCACTGTGTAAATTAGAGAAACACCTGTATGCTGGATTTTGGAGTAAATATAAATGAATACAGTGTTTATTGTACACTCATGCTTTAAAATTAATCATTTCTGTATCCATATTGTCTCTAATCTGCTGTCAATGTTTATCACTTTACCTCATGGAACTTCCCTGATTTGCTTTCCCAAAAATCCATTTCCCACCTGAGCTCTCTTTGGCCTTTACTGTTGCAATATTTCTTTTACAGTATATTGGATAATGATCATTTCCCATCTGATGCACATGCCAGTCACACTATGACACTAATGTATTACTTACTAATGTCAGATCAAGCACTGATTCCTTGCCACTGTTCACATCTATCCTTGTATTTCTGCTATCATAAATGCAAGCATGTCGTTTCTCATCCATCAATTCTTCAGCTATCTGGCCATTGTAATCAGTTTTGTCACTCCCCCATGTCGTACTGTGTGCATTAAAGTCTCCACACCACACTGTGTTTCCTCTATTTACCTTTTCTATTTCCTCAAGTTTACTGAGTTCTAATTTTCTACAAGGATTGTAAAAATTAATAACCACCAAGTTCTTCCCTTCTACCCACACCTCACTAATCACACATTCCAGCTCAGTTCCACTAACAATTGTTCTATATGAGATGATCTCCTTCACAAAGGTGACACAACCCCCTCCTGCCCCATCTCTCCTGTCCCGCCTATTTGACACATACCCTTCTATTATGAAATCTAGCTGTGGTTTTAACCATGATTCCTGGACACACACCAAGTCTGGTTTTTCCTTCTGGCTGTAGATAAACTGTTTGAAATCCTGCCCATTAGCAATCAAACATCTTGCATTCCACTGGAGGATTAACAGTGCAATTAATATAACCTTATACATTATGCTTCTTGACTTGCTTGATTACTTAACTCATCCCTGACTTCCTCTCAAATCTAGGTGATGAATGGCTGCCTTGACTATAATCTGGATTCTTTCTGTTTTCGACTTTACTGCTGCAGTTGCGTTTATCACTCCTGCTACGAACGTCACTAGTCTCCTTTTCTCTGCCGACATCCTCTTCTCAACCTCTTGTACCACACTTATGAGTGTTTGTTCTTTCCTACAGCCCTGCTTGTCTGCCTGCTTCCCCTGTCCAGCCATCTTCACTGCCTCTGCATAAGAGACTTTTACTATTATCAGCTGTACTGCAGCCTCTCGCTTCATCACTTCACATCCCCTGTATGCAACACTGTGTTCACAGTTGCAACATCTTGGCTTTGTGCCGACTCCGCACATCCCATAATCATGATCCCTACCGCACCTAGCACATCTTCTCTTACCCTTGCATACCTTAGCCATGTGCCCAAACTCCTGACACTTGAAACACCTCATTGATTTCGACACAAACTCCCTCACATCATCTGATAAATCCAAAGAAAAGTTCTTTAGGGAATATCTTCGGCATCAAATTCAGCTCTCACTGTTTCCGTCTCCTTTTTCTCAGCTCCTCGTTCATTCCTTTAGCATCTTTAACTGTATTGTTACACGCTTTCATATGCTCAACTAGCTCCTTCATACTGACACTAAGGGGAACCCCTGATATCACCCCCTTGCACCCACTGGGTTTCTGCTCTCCAACTTTCACTGTTTTTGTGATTTTAACTTTTTCTACATATAGCAGCTTCCTTGCCTTTTCTACTTGAGACTGTGTTTTACAGGGATGGATCTACGTTTTTTCTAAATCAGGGGCCATATTTTACTTGGAGGGGCCAAGAATATGTCCAACATCCATGCACAATTCCTTATTCATTATACATTCACAATACATTTCACCAGTCATTCCTTGTTAGCAAAGACACACATCATTGAATATATTTTGTCTATTTTATATTTTGTTTGTCTGGAGAGAAGCAAATGAAATAAAAGTTTGACCTCTACTTGATTGTGAATGCTCCTCAACTTTCATAACCCCACTGTCATGATGTATCCAGACAGTAAATAATTGTTAATCAATATATAGTTTACTTAAGTTCCATTAACAACATTTACAGGATGAAAACATGCATACCATCAGGTCCAAGGGGAGCAGAATAATTCTTTGATGGCTGCACAGGACTCTCTGCTCTGCACTGGGAAATGTCTGGAAAGAAGAAAATGAAATAAGACTTGCGTAACTCTTACTCAAATGTGAATGCATCTCCTTTTCTATAAGCCGACTGTCATCATGACATACACAAGCAGTAACGACCTAAATGCTGATCCAGAAGTAGCCTCATCTAATTCATATTCTGCTCAGTACAATCGCAGTATGAAGACAGTAACTCACCAGCAGGTCCTACAGGAGGAGAATAACTGCATGGTGACTGTGATGGTTCTGTTCCAGCATCACTCTGGCTGTCTTCATCCCAATCTGTGTCATCCAAGTTTGCAGCTAAAACACAAATACACGTCACAAAAATCCATGCTTGTATTCAGCTAAAACCATGTCGTCTGACAACTATAAAATAACAACTACTGGTAAAAATTTCAAGGAAAAGACTCAATGCTTGAAACATTCAGTGAGAGCTCTGGTAGACAAGAGAATACACTGCTCATTAAACCTCATCACCATAAGGGACAAGAACTCAGGTATTTGCTTAAATAATCTCACATCAATATGTCCATTTGTGAACTTCAGTGTGATGTTATATAGACTGCAGTTAGTTTTACCTGTTGTCATTATCTTGCTGTGATACTGCTCTGATTCATTTTGACTGACTGGGCGTTTTTTGGCCAAAAACCACTGAATATCCGCCTGTCGCTTTCTTTTCAGACTTTCTATCTCTGCCAAACATTATAATTAACACAAAAATGCAAATTACTAAGCACTGCATGGATTAACATTAGTGGCGTGCTGAATTCAAACCGGGACTCACTTCCACCAAACTTTTTCGAAGTAGGAGATCAGATATTTCCTTATTTCCGGTGTGTCTGGGACGCAGCATTTTTTAATTTATTTAGCAATGACTGACACATTACTTCACTTCTTTCGTCTTTAAGATGGTGAGCTCGTAAGTATAGGTAAACAAAAAAGACTGAAGTTAGCTAGCAGCTGTATGTGAGAACGAGCTAACGTTAGCCAGCAAGCTAACTATTACAGTACATTCCCACAGTAGTTAACTAACTAGTAATGTAGTAGTTTACCGCTGCCTAATGTCTGACAAACCTCAATTCAGTGACTGCAGTAAGTAAACGCTTTCATAGATTAACACGAACTAATGTGGGGAATCATAACTTACCATGAAGTTTCTGTGGAGGATGACACGCTGCGCGCCACTGTTCACTTCATCTCTACAGTCTCAAGCTGTGTCTTAAAGTCTAATTAAACCAGCGTAACAGTAAACAGTAGACATACTATAACCAGAGCATAGAAGCACTGTAAATGTTTTACTCAAATTTAGCACAATCCCCCTCTTCTTCTTCTGTCACTTCCTCCTTCTGCTGTGTAATTCTCTGCAGACATCATGTCTCACTGCTGCCACCATCTGTTCTTTACACACATTACGCGTCAAAACACGCAAAAAATAAAATACAAAATCGGTGTTTCCATAGGTGACGACTCACCAGTGGTCATACATAAACATGCCATTCAACAAGTCAGCTGCTATGAGTATCTGGAGGTTCACATAGACCAGTGTGACCCCTTAAAATAAAGCAAAGTCTACCTGGGACTCCTCATCACATGTTGCAGTGTCTGCCAGTTAAGTTACCGATCATTGTCTTGATTCATCAGTTAATCCTTTTGTCCACAAAATGTCAGAAAATAGTGAGAAATATCTGTTAAACTTCCCCACAGTCTAAGGTTACATCTTCAAATGTCTGGTTTCATCTGACTGACAGTACAAACATATTCAGTTTATTATCATGTTCGACAAATAAAGCAATAAATCATCACATTTCAGAGGCTGAAAACAGCTTATTTTTTCACTTTTGTTTAAAAAAAATGGCTAAAACAATTATTCAATTATCAAAATGGTTAAATAATCTTTTGTCCATTGACTAATCGATGAATCAACTAACCTTGCAGCTCTAGAAAGAAGATTTATTTTGTTTCATTCAATTAACTTTTAGAGGCTTGAGGAGGTAAAACAAAGTAATCCACAAGAAATAAAGCAAAAATTAGAAGAAAGCTTGGGGAAAAAAATTACTATTTTGTGTGTCCAAAATATCTTTATTTTTCTGAATCCTATCCTGTCCTATCATTTCGCAACCTCTTTGATTAATCCGGCGACACCTTTTAGGGGTCCCAACCCCCAGGTTGGGAACCACTGACATAGATAACACCCTAACCTGGACAGTCGATGCAGGACAGGTGTGCTCACGTGTCCAACGGAGACTACACTTTTTGAACAGGATGAGAGTGCTCGGTGTGAGTCAGAAAATCCTGCTTCGCTTCTATCACACAGTAACAGAGAGAATGATTCTGCACTGTGGAGTCTCAGGATGGTTTGACAACCAGTCAGTGCAGTTAAAGCACAGCTGCCTCATACAGAGGCAGTGGTAGAAAGTAACTAAGTACATTTACTCAAGTACTGTACTTAAGTACAGTTTAGAGGTACTTGTACTTTACTTGAGTATTTCCATGTGATGCTACTTTCTACATTTCAGAGGGAAATATTGTACTTTCTACTCCACTACATTTATTTGACAGTTTTAGTTACTTTTCAGATGAAGATAATATAACAAGCTTTTAAAATACAACACATTGTTAAAGATGAAACCAGTGGTTTCCAAAGGTAATTGGCAGGTAATAAACAGTCTGATTAAAAATAACAGGGAAGCCAGTATCCTAATTACTTTGCCAAGAACAGTCATAGAAGTATAAATAATACGAAATATGGGACCAAACTTAGCAAAAGATATAATTGAACCAACTAATACGGAAGGTGTGAAGGAACTGGTGGACAATAATATATATACACTATGTTTCTCAGTGCTGTAAATGAATTTGAAATAATGGATATAGTTAATAAATTTAAAAGTAAAAGGTCCACAGATTACAATGAAATTGATATGGCTTTAATAGAAGAAGTTATTGAGAGTGAGGTTAAACCTCTGACTTATATTTACAATCTTTCCTTTAAAACAGGGACATTTCCTGATCAAATGAAAGATGCTGAAGTGATTCCTTTGTAGAAAACATGATAAACATTTTGAAAATAGTTTCTCAGACATGAAATAAACGATCATGTCAGATGTGAACTTACTCAACGTCTTATCTTAGGTCCAGCAGTGCAGCAGCTCTCTCATGTTGTTTATGTCTAAATAAAATACATTATTGATCTCAGTGGGACGACGTGCTTCAGTTAGAACCCCACCATCATTATTCACCTCTGATTCTTCTACTTCATCAGTCTCTGTTACAGTAGGACGACCTGAGACTAAACTCTGATAATCAGTCCTGTGTGTGCAGGCTGCTGTTTCCTCATTACTGATAAAACATGACAGTGAATGATTCCCTGTATCAAATTATAGTAACAGTGGAGAGATGACAGGAAGCAAAGGGACGAAGGGAGAGAGAGAGAAATGGGGGGTAAAATGCAACAAAGGTCTACTGCTGGATTCAAACCACAGATGTACTGTATGTATATGTATATTTGTGTGAGTGTGTCTGTGTGTGTGAGTGTGTGTGTGAGTGTGTGTGTGTGTGTGTGTGTGTGTGTGTGTGTGTGAGTGTGTGTGAGTGTGTGTGTGTGTGTGTGTGTGTGTGAGTGTGTGTGTGTGTGTGTGTGTGTGAGTGTGTATGTGAGTGTGTGTGTGAGTGTGTGTGTGTGTGTGTGTGTGTGAGTGTGTATGTGAGTGTGTGTGTGAGTGTGTGTGTGTGAGTGTGTGTGTGTGAGTGTGTGTGTGAGTGTGTGTGTGTGAGTGTGTGTGTGTGTGTGTGTGTGTGTGAGTGTGTGTGAGTGTGTGTGTGTGTGTGTGTGTGAGTGTGTGTGAGTGTGTGTGTAGAATCACAGTTTAAAGTATTGAATTTAATTTAAGAGCCTTGTGAAAAGTTTTCTGCTGTTAGATACAAACGCAGACACACAGACTTCCTCGTTGTACTAAACAGGGATGTGCTGTATTTGTATTTGTATCTATATTGTTGAGGCAGCAAAATTATTTGTATTTGTATTTGAATAAAACACTGTTTTTGTTTTTATTACACTTTTAATTTTAGAAAATTAAAGTGTTACAATAAGTGTTCATGAATAAATTATCTTATGAAGGAGGTCCCCACACCAGGTCTCCAACTGGAGTCTCCCAGATCAGAGACGACTGCGCTGACTACTGAGATAAAACTCATCACCTCATTGCAGACAGACCTCTACCTATTTATACACCCATAACACACAGACAGCACAGCCTGTAACATGTAGAAGAACTTCAAAGGTGATTATTGCTTTGATTGGTATTAAGGGTCCAAAGTGAGCCAAGAAAACATTCCCCGCACCATTACAGCAGCACCAGCAGCAGGACTGTTGAAACAAGGCAGGTTGGGTCCATGGATTCATGCTGTTGATGCCAAATTCTGCCTGAGATTCATCAGGCCAGGCTACGTTTTTCCAGTCATCAGCTGTCCAGTTTTGGTGAGCCTGAGCCCACTGCAGCCTCAGATTTCTGTTGTTGGCTGACAGGAGTGGAACCCGCTGTGGTCTTCTGCTGTTGTAGCGTCCGCCTCAAGGTTCCACGTGTTGTGCATTCTGAGATGCGTTTCTGCTTTTCAGTTGTAAAGAGGTTATCTGAGTTAGCGAAGCCTTTCTGTCAGCTCCAAACAGTCTGACTATTCCCCTCAGACGTCTCTCATCAACGAGGCGTCTCCGTCAGCAGAACTGCAGCTCACTGGATGTTTTTCCTGAGTAAACTCTAGAGGCTGTTGTGTGTGAAAATCCCAAGAGATCAGCATTTTCACAAATACTCAAACCAGCCCGTCTGGCACCAACACTCATGACACGCTCAAAGTCACTGAGAGCACATTTTTCCCCGTTCTGATGTTTGATGTGAACATTAACTGAAGCTCCTGACCTGTATCTGCAGGATTTGATGCTTTGTGCTGCTGCCACATGATCTTCTGATTGGATAATTGCATGAATCAGCAGGTGCACAGGTGTTCCTAATAAAGTTCTCTGTGAGGGTATAAAAGATAAGTTAAAGAGAACAGACTTTGAGATACTCTGTTAATGAAACATGTCATGATTAGTTCATAGATATCTGATTACTGATCACTTCCTCAATCAATGGTTCCTGATGAACTCTGAATTAGCTGCTGAGCGACACAAAACTAATAACTACTCATTCATTTCTAATTTCATCAACAGTAGTTACTGTTTTTGTGTCTCCTCAGGTACAAAATAACAATTAACTTCTGAGGTTTTACTGGGAATCTACAATGAGTTCCTTAATAACAAACCTGAGACAGCAGGATTCTCCAAACAGATTTAACAAAGAAACATGTTTTCAACTCTTCAGCTGTGATAAAGGAACAAACTTGTCCTGCAGTAGAACAGAAAGAGCAGAAAATATTACAACAATAACACAAACAAACACAGCAGGTGGTGTTTTCATCTGGATAAATGTCCATTTGTCTTCTGAGTTCTCACTAATTGATGTTCCAACAGCCTCCATCCAGTTCATCAAAGCTTTTCTATTGGCTGTCTGCTCGCTCTTCCATCTAAAGCAGCGTTCCTGTAACTTCTGGGGAATTCTCTGTTGTTTCTGATGCGCTCCCATCTGGAATCTTTATCTTATCAATGAATGGAGTTACATCACCTTTGTCAGCATCTCCTCCTGATCCTGCGACTCTCTGGTTGGTCAGATTTGTTTTTCTGCTACCAGGAGAAATAACTACAACATAAGAGCTTTGTTTCAGAACAACATTGTTGCTGTTCCCTGTACAATATCATACTGGAATTATTATGTGAAAGATGGAAACTGGAGAAAAGTGTGGACTCCACAGAAAAGGTATTCTGATGATTATTTTTAATTATTTAATGAAAAAACAGCAAAATACTGGTTCTAGTTTGCCAGATGTGAATTTTTTCAGTTTTTTTTACTTTTACTTTACTACTAGTAAACTTGTTAACTTTGGGTTTTGGACTGTTGGTCGGACAAATGAAGACATTTGAAGACGTCAACTCAGGCTTTGGGAAAATGTGAGGATCATTTGATTTTAGAAAAAATTGCTCAGCAGTAAAACCAACATTGTTAAGCGTTCAGCTGATTGAGGCAGTGGAGGAGAACAAACACCTCGAGATCTACACTGATAACAAACTGAAGTCAAACTATCACACTGACTTTATTTTGAAGAAAAGACAAAAACGGCTTCTTTGATTCTGACTGTTTTATGTTGAGATCTTCTTATATGTGTTTTATTCAGAGTATTATGACATTCTGCATCCTCTGTTGCCATGGTAACACTGATGTTGCACAGAAGGACATCTACCAAACCCGGAACCTGTCAAAGACTGAAAACCTGCTGCTTCACCCACAACACCCTGTTCAGTGAGCTTCAGCTCCTCCCATCAGGCCCACGTCTTCAGGCCTCCAGCTGCAACAGTAACAGAGCGAGGAATTCCTTTATCCCATCAGCCATCGCTCTCTATAACACACAGCAGCACATAAAAACTCCTGGTACTCACAGCAGTACTGTAGTCAGTGCTGCACAGTGGAAAGTATGGTATTGTGTATATTTCTGGGCTGCATTGTGTGTTCTCTCACATTGAATCTTTGTACTCCAGGAGCACTGCTGGACGCTGCTGTGTAGTAGTTTAGTGTGTTTTATGAAGGATGTGTGTCATGTGTGGCGATGTCTTGATTGCTTTTTTCTTCTTAGTGTGTGTTTCTTTTATTGTGTTTGTTTTGGACAAACACTGCAAACCAATTTCCTTCTTAATCTTAATTTTTTCTCTATTTTTTGACATTTGATAGACAAAATGATTAATAGAGACATCTCTAACTAGATTTACTCTCCTCTCATCACATGTTTTAAAATGTCTGTTTTCATGTATTTATTCCTCCTTGTTGTGCATGTTCAGTCTGTATGGATTGCTGTTTTCTTGTATCATCAGATACAAAGAATAACGAAAACACAGACAATCTAAAGTTAGTTAATTTCCTGGAAAGAACCAAGTACTTTAGCAGTAATTTATAGGTCAAATAAAGACAGTGTTCAGTTGGTTCACTTCCAATGAATGAATTCCAGTTGCTAAGCTAGCATAAGCTAAAGTCTTTTAGTCAGTTCACAGCAGGTCAGACAAACATGCAAACATGTTTCATCTGCAGAAAAACATACAATTCAACATATATGAGAATAAAGTTTCCAATAATAAATGACTGATGAATAAATATGAACTCAGGTGGAAATGGAAATCTATAAATAGACCAAATTACACAAACAATTCTTTCCTGGAAACTTTGAGGAAATGAATAAGAAATTATAAGAATAATGAAGCTTTAAAATAAAATGTAACCATAAACTCAGATGGCGTCCTGGTGGTCCAGTGGTTCGACAAAAAACATCTAACAGATCCACAGAAACAAAACAAAGAACACAGATTCAATCAAATATAGTTCATTTATACACAAAGACAGAAAAAAATAACTACAATAAAAATAGATGTTATACATGAAGCTGAAGCTTGACACAGAATAAAAACACTGCAAGTTCATTTATTTCCACAGATGTTTATTAGAATTTGGTCTTTGTTTCCCACCACCATCATCCCACCACCCTCCCTTCACAAGTCTATAAAACTTCTCAAAACCAACGTTACACAATGTTTTACACAAAACTAATAAACATACAGGAAGAAAATAAATCAGTAAAAAAAAAAAAAGATTCAAATTTAGCATATGAAACAAAAATAATCAGTAGATCAGTGAATAATGAAAAAAGGTAATGTCTGTACACAAAGTTTAATAATGGCAACGTTTTGATCCCACTTGGATCTTCGTCAGGCCAGATTGTTTAAAAAATAGAAAACACACCCATATTTATACATCATGACAAACTCTATGGTTAAACATCCAAGAATTCAATAAAGTACACAGAAAAGTAATACAAAAGCCATACTTCAAAATATCAAACATTCATCTTATATATAAACATTCAATCAGATTCATCATCCCATATATCAAAATCTACATCACCTACATTCAAAAATATATTTTAATAAATGACAAGAGAGAAGAAACCTTAAATTCCTGTACAGGTATTAAGTCTTTACACCCTTCTATAAAAAGTTAACTAGATCAAAAAACAATAAGAAAAAGAGACACACCTGAAGAGTTTATACATTTTAACATTATTTTCATTATTATTTTTTATAAATACATGTATAATTTTTATTTTTATTTTATTTTTATTATTATTTTTTTCTTATTTTTGTTTATTTTTTGTGAAGCACTTTGAGCTGCATTTTGTATGAAAGGTGCTATACAAATAAAGTTTATTATTATTATTATTTATTATTATTTTCAAATATATATACAGAGTCCGTTTGCATCATTATCACTGTGTGCAGTGTTGTACAAAACATGCAAGATGCTGCACTAATGTAGAAAAGATGTAAAGGATGTGATTGGATAGGGCTGGATCACATGATCTCATCTACAGGTTTAAATTATATAGTTATTGTTAAAGCCTCATGATTGGCTGATCAGTGTTTACTTACAGCCTGATGCAAATGACTTGTTAAATATCGTTATGAGATATAAACTATTCATTTTGACATAATCATCATCATCATCATCATCCTCATCAACCTTTATTTAAACAGGGAGGGCCTTTGAGAGCAAGCTCTCTTCTACAGGGACGAGTAGCTACACTACATATAAAAGCTCATGAAAGTTACAGTAAACATCAGCAACAAATCATATATAAGAACAATAGAAACAATAAAAGTACATATAAAAACAATTAAAGCCACAAAAATAACAGTATCAACAGATTATACAACAACTGCTCTCAGATTTAAATTGATTAAAAGAGATTAACTCGTCTAATTTTACAAGCTTCTGCAGATTGTTCCAGTTGTGTGGAGGAAAGTATTTAAAAGCCAGTTTCACAATATCAGTACTAACATGATGATCTTTGAAGACTGAATAGTCTTTGGGACCAAGTACAATGTGACAATGATCTATAGTTAAAAAGACATATAAAAGCATATAAAAGCTGGATACCTTTAATATTCACACACAGAGCAACTCTGAAATGTCATCTGGAGCCATGAAGAGCCTTTAAAAGTAATCAATCAAATCTTTACAATCAATCCTAAAACAAACAGGTAACCAGTGAAGTGATGATAGAAATGGAGTAATATGATCTCTTTTCCTGCTTTTAGTTCAAAGTCTGATAGCAGCAGTGTTCTGTGCTGGTTTTATAGATATTATTTGAATATGTTTTAATGGTGAAAACAGGACTGGACCAGCTGCTGATATGATCATCAAAACTGAGACTGGAATCAAAAAATACAAAGTTTTTCACCACAGAACCAAGATATGATTTGACCTGCATGCAGGTTTTCTGGACCAATGATAAATTCTTTCACAATTTAACTGAATGAAATTTGTGGACATCCAATCTGTCACATCTGTCACATCTGGGCCCGTATTTATCAAGCGTCTCAGAGCAGGAAATCACTCCTGACTGGCCAAAAATGATCAGAGTGACGCATCTCTGCTTCTACTTTTAGGAGAAAAAGCCTTTTATCAACTTTCCAAACTTGGTAAATGATTCCTATCTCTGCCAATATTTCGGAGCTGCAGGAGATGGAGTTCAGGCAGAGATATTCCCTGAGAGGAGAGATGTTTTGGGAACGCTTGATGACACTGAGCTTATTAAAAGATTGTTTGGACTAAAACAGAATCATTAGTGAGACTGACTTTGTGTGTGATGCAGAGGAGAACACATGATGTTTCTACACAACATCATTTAAATAAATACAGAACGTCCTCACAATGTTACACTTTATGGTAACGGAGAAAATGCAGCTGTGCAACAGTGACGATTCTGTCAGAAGCGACAATGATGGAAGTCATGAATCAAACTTTGATCTGGCTTAATGCACGTCGTAAAGATAATGAGCATGACGAGGGTCCTCAGTTACAGCCCACTAAAACTTTGATTTACACACAATCATGTCATCTGCATAATGAAGGATATCTCAACTTCATTACAACAGCTCAAATATTTTATAGGCTTATTTTTTATTGAGGCTCCTTCAAATAACAGCAGAGCTACAGCCTGATATTTGAGAGAGGAGGATGCACCTGAACAATATATGTTTCTATTGTTACGCTGTATTTACCTTCATGTAGAGAACACAAGTTAACTTGGGGTGTAGTTGAAAGAGGAATTGGACAGTGGAAGAGAAGATGTTCTTCATGGAGAGGGTTTGCAACATGTGTCTGTGCAATATGTGCAAGATGCAGCACTATTACAAGCTGTGAAACCATGTGGCTGAACCAAGATCATTTCACACAGCTGACTCTAATTACCTGTTATCTTCATTAACATATAGGCTACATTTATCTCTCAGGCTTTCTTTACACTTTGTAAATATCATCTTATAATGAATTTTGGCATCATAGTTTTGTTCCATAACCTTGGTAAGTTACCTGCCTGGTTACCTGCTTATACACATAATATACCAAATTACCACTGTTTCATATTTCCAGCTGAGACTGTGAGAAAACTACAACACGTCATCATTATTTCTACTTTGCTGCTCTGACTGTGGTAAAACAGCGACGTCTCACTCTCTCCCAGGAGTAATCCTTCTCCTGCTGACAGTCACAGTAAATTCTCTTCTGCTTCATTAATTAGTTTTAGTCCTCGTTAACTCTCAGTGTGACTCTGAGACGCTTGATAAATATGGGCCCAGGGTCAGAGTCTGACTTATAACACCTGTTTTTAATCTTTTCTGCATCAAACAGCTCATGTATAACACATCTGTAAAGTGCTGATTCAACAGAATCCAGAGATAACTGTTCAGTTTGTAGTCAGTTAAGAGACTTAAGTGAAGATGACAAAATCCAGATCCAGACTCCGGTCCAGATGGATCATCAGGATCCAGCTGATCCTCTCTCAACACACACTCCTGGATGTTCACTCTGACAGAGATCGCCACTGCTCCTTCCATCTGATGAGAGAAGAAGAAACAACAGAGGTCATAAATCAGTGTTTAGTGAGACTCACTTCATCAGCTGTCAGTCAGTGATGCAGCACATCCAGTATAAAGAGCAGCAGGGACTTCAGTCCTGTTCAGACCAGAAGTGGAACAGCTGTGCAGCGTAGCCTGCTTCCTTTCAGCTCTCATGTTAACATGTTGGAGTGAACACACTGAGCTCCAAGCTCACACTTTTGCTATCAAGTTTGTTTACTCTGCAGATTTCACTCAAGTACACAGAGGAAATAAAGTGCTGAGAGTCATGAACACATCATTACTGCAGAAACAGAGATTCACTCATCAGTTTACTGATGGATTTACTGTTGATACATGTCAACTGTTGGAAAAGTTGAAAACTACAGAGTCTCTGTGGGATTTGAAGATCTTTCCTGCTGTTAAATCATCACATGACAATCAGTCAGAGCTCTCAGCTAAACAGCTGCTGTGATTCCTGGACTTCAGCAGAGGTTCTGGTCTGTATAAAGACCACATTGTTACTAAACGTAATGATGCTTGTGTGAAATCAGAGCCAGTGATTTGCAGGCTGCAGTCAGACTGATCTTAGAGCTCTGACAAAGATGAATTGATCAATTCTTTAGTGTTGAAATGAGAGAACAAACACTTTCAGATCAGATTTGATGGTAGGACAGTTTGATGATGAGGACCACTGTCTCTATACATCTTGTAAGGCTGTCAGCTGTAATCCAGCTTTATTTCCTGCAGACATCAACACAACAACAACAGTCGTCTTCACATCAACTCAAACACATGATCACAACAAGCTTCTGGCTGATCTGATTGGCTGACTGTTCTCTCTCTCTCTGTCTTTCTGTCCAATCCTGAAGCCTGTCACCATTCTCCTCTCACAGCTTCACTGAGGAAAGCAGCCACTGAGAAGGTTGAAGGTTCACCAGGAAATACTGGATCTTTGCTTTGATACTAACTGTGTTTAATACAATACTGCTGAAACCAGCACAGACTGACTCCAACTCTCTACTGACCTCAGAGTCTCCAGTCTACAGTCTGGACTCTTCTGAAGTTCAGAGAGCTGCTTCACGTCCGAGTCCGTCAGGTCGTGGTTATTTCTCAGATCCAGCTCTCTCAGATGGGATGAGGGGTTGGACTTCAGAGCTGAGGCCAGAGAATCACACCTGATCTTTGACAACAGGCAGTCCCTCAATCTGAATAAAGAATAAATGACGTCACTTTAGAAAACAAAGTTCATGCTTGAAATCATTCAATGTTTCATAATCTGTTCAGAGCTGAAGAAGGTTTAGAATGTAGTAGTGATGCATGATGTTGGATTTTTTGCCGATATCCGATATGCTGATATTTTCCCACCCATTGTGGCTGATTACCAATATATGCACACATTTTTTCCAGCTGACTGAGGAGACTATTATGCATGCAAGCATAGATTGTTTTTCAATTCCATTATGAATAGTCAACGCCACATGAAAAAATGAGATGATTCAGGTTTTTTCATTTTCAATATTGTGTCATTATGTAGTTCTTGCTCCATCTCACTGCTCACTGTGAGGAGGAAGGGGGAGGGGAAACAATGTCTGCTGCACGAAAACGTGACCAATTTCATAAACAAGAGTCAGGTGCTGAGAAAAGGAAAAAAATTAAAAAGAAGGAAGACACTTTTCTGATGACTTCTATGTAAGAAAGTTGCTGAATGGTGAAAAAGCTTGTAGAGATCGGCTTGTCTATCAGAAAAAAACAGATTCTGTATTTTGCTTATGTTGTAAACTGTTTAACAACTGTACAAGTCGGCCCAAACTTGATAATGAGGGCAATAATGATTGGAGACATTTGGCTGCTCTGCTGAAACAACATGAAACGTCCTGTGATCATATCACAAGTGCCGTAAAATGGATGGAGACTAAACAAAGATGCAATACGATGACATCTATAGACGAGTCACATCAGAGAGAGATAAACAGAGAAAAGACACACTGGCAGGAAGTTTTAATGCGCATTCTAGCAGCTGAGCAATATTTGTCAGAGCATAATTTGGCATTTCCAGGAACAAATGCAAATCTTTATGAAGAGAACAATGGTAACTGTTTGGGGTTAATATAGATGCTCGCCAAATTTGATCCCACTATGCAAGAACATGTCAGACGCATAAGAAATAAGGACACTTATGCACATTATCTTGGGCCTCAGATTCAAAATGAGATCATTTCTCTTATGGCCACAAACGTCAGAAACTCTATTGTGAATGACACAAAGACAGTAAAATATTTTTCTGTGCTTCCTGGTTGCACACCAGACATGAGTGAGCAATCGAGAGCAAATGTCACTGATTCTCCGTTTTGTCAATATGACATCATTAGAAGTGAATGTATAAGAAGACTTCATTGATTTCATCCCAGTAAACGACCAAACTGGAAAGGGACTATCAAATGACTATCAAACCAAACTTGGCTGAGCTAGAGGCCCTTGGACTGAACATAAATGAGTGTCGGGGCCAAGGATACGATAACGGGGCGAACATGAAAGGACTAAATCAGGGAGTCCAGGCCCATATTCTACGTCTCAGTCCCCGGGCTTATTTCATGCCATGTGTAACATCTGCTTCTTGTATGTTACATTAAATACATCATTTGAGCTTCGAACAGTCACTATGTCTAATAGCAAAATCTTGTAACATAGAATATAATTCTGTTAGTAATTTCACCTTTATTATTTATTTATTTGTGTTATTTTCATATTTTTCTGATCCCTCCACTGCAGCTCAGCAAGGAAACACTGAAGAAACACAAAGATACTTACTTGATATGTGTAACTCAGACTGCTGAAGCCTCATATTAGTTTAAACTTTGGAAATCATTTTTACACAAAACAAAACTGTGGATTTTGAATTCCTGAAAAAAATTAAATTCTACACATCTGTGCTCAAACAAATCCTGAAAATTTATGAACCAAACATTTGAAACTTCACTAAAACTTCACAAACTGCCAAAGCTACAGTCAGTGAACTGACCTCAGAGTCTCCAGTTTACAGTTTGGACTCTCCAGTCCAGCAAACAGATGATCCACTGCTGAATCAGATATGAATCTGTTGATGCTCAGGTCAAGCTCTCTCAGATGGGAGTGGTTGGACTTCAGAGCTGAGGCCAAAACTTCACAGTGAGTCTCTGAGAGGTAACAGCAAAAAAATCTGTAATGACACATATATGACAACATATGTTATCATGAAAGAGGACACTTTATATTTACTTCATTCATTTGATGATGAAACAGTTTGACTTTCCCTATTTTAAGTAACATTTGCTCTTCACATCAGTGGTTCAGCTCATCTTTTTAAAAAATGTATTATTTTATTCCTTTAATGTAAAGCAACAGTTGAGAGATAACAGGAAACAAGAGGAGAGAGAGAGAGAGAGAGAGAGAGAGAGAATGACATGCAACAAAGGTCAGCTGCTGGAATCAAACCACTGACATTGTGGTTATATGACATGTATCTTAACCAGTAGGCTACCAGAGCACTCCCAGTTCAGCTAATCATATCTCACTGTGCTTGAATGAAACAATAATTCTCATCACTCTCTCTCATACCTGCAGACTTTTAATCTTTGTTTTGCTTTAATCTTGCAGATGAAGGGAGAGAAAATGGAGTTACATTGAGGCTTCCATAATGTGCTCAGTCTGTCTGTGTGATCTGATCCCATGTCTGTCTCCACAAAGTCAGCATGAGGCATCTTGATTAGAAAAGCATTTTTACTGTCCACTATTTTTAATTTTTAATTTGACTGCAGGATATTTTTACTCAGTTCAGCTCAGTGAACAGTTACAGTTGAGAAAGATCATCTCTCTTTGCTACCTGCTGCTGTCAGGTTCACATCCATAAGCAGCAAAATTTACTGTTGACAAACACAAATGAAACAAATGGCTTGACAATATCAGACCTGTACATAATTAAATATGAATGTAATTAAATATTTAGATGTGCATGACAGACGACTGCATGATGTTTAGTTGTCAACATTCTTTTCTGAGAATCTAAAAACTGATTCAGCACAAAAACAATTAACAAACCAATAAGGTTGAATTATTTTCATCATGATGTCATCAGAAAGATGTGATCAGGGTATTAGCATTAAAATATAACATTGACCTTTAATGTGTATAAGATCTCTTTAAACAGTCTGAATTCTACCATTCTGCTCTTATATCTTCATCAGACCTCTGTGCATTTCCTGCTACTACTCTTCTCTACACCAACAAGAGAGAAAACACCTGAGAGTTTCTTTCTGTGAGCAACAGAATATAAGAAAGACTTAAAAACAAGACTGTGTAACACGACTTCCCTCTTTAAAAGAAAAAGTTGAATTCATGAGAAATAAAAGGCACCATTGCTCGGTTCAACACACTCAGGGGTTTTGTCTCGTATGACCAGTAGTTTACAGAGGCTAATGTTGGTTAATGTTAGCAAACTTTACATATTGTTGTATAACTGACATCATTGAATCAGTTTGCTGATCCTTGTGCTCACTATGAAATGACTCAGAAACCGTTAAGAAAATAATGATGATGAAAGCAAATCTCTCTGACTTCAGAAATCATCTTTGGAAAATGATACAGATCTTATTTTAAACTCTTAATCATAGCGGTAAAAACAGTGTCTGTGTAACCCAGTAGAGAATTAGGCTCCGTGAGATTCATTTATTTCCAGTATTATTTTCTGTTTCCTTAAACAATGTGTCAGTCAGAGTTATTTTACTCAGACTCGGTTCTTATTGGTTATATCAGGCGATGCAGACTTCCGATTGGAGACGGGAAATAAGTCCCACCCCCTCCAGGTAGAAATTCAACAGTACAGAGTCAGAGAAACAATACGAGCAGACGTAGTGCTAATCGAGTTATAAACTAGGTCAGCTAGAACAAGTGCTGAACATACCTTGAGACGACACGTATGTGGAGTGAAAAAGGAGATCCAAGGACCGGTGCACCAGGTGTTAACTGCTTTTGGCAGCGTCTCTGTGACTTTAGCTGAGTTGGGCTAGTGCAGCTAACTATAGTAGCCGGTGCTGCCTGTCGACACGAGGCGCCACAGAAAGCTTGTATGTTCCTTGCTGATATGTGAACTTGATGTTATATTTACTGCTGTGATATTAAGAGTATTAAAGCTCTAATTAAAGCAGCATATTTCTGCATTGATAACCTGATAGAGAAGATAAAATATGAGTCGTAGCTCAATTGTTTACTTTGATTACTTTTGTACTATTGTTAGTGTTATACTATGTACACTAGCAGCATGGCTGCCCTGTTATGCACTACCAGTGCTAATTAGTGTTAATGCTGAAAGCATTGCAACCAGAAGAAGACTTCATTGATTTCATCCCAGTAAACGACCAAACTGGAAAGGGACTATCAAATGTACTCTTGGCTGAGCTAGAGGCCCTTGGACTGAACATAAATGAGTGTCGGGGCCAAGGATACGATAACGGGGCGAACATGAAAGGACTAAATCAGGGAGTCCAGGCCCATATTCTACGTCTCAGTCCCCGGGCTTATTTCATGCCATGTGTAACATCTGCTTCTTGTATGTTACATTAAATACATCATTTGAGCTTCGAACAGTCACTATGTCTAATAGCAAAATCTTGTAACATAGAATATGATTCTGTTAGTAATTTTACCTTTATTATTTATTTATTTGTGTTATTTTCATATTTTTCTGATCCCTCCACTGCAGCTCAGCAAGGAAACACTGAAGAAACACAAAGATGCTTATTTGATATGTGTAACTCAGACTGCTGAAGCCTCATATTAGTTTAAACTTTGGAAATCATTTTTACACAAAACTGTGGATTTTGAATTCCTGAAAAAAATTAAATTCTACACATTTGTGCTCAAACAAATCCTGAAAATTTATGAACCAAACATTTGAAACTTCACTAAAACTTCACAAACTGCCAAAGCTACAGTCAGTGAACTGACCTCAGAATCTCCAGTTTACAGTTTGGACTCTTCAGTCCAGCACACAGATGATCCACTGCTGAATCAGAAATGTGTAGGTTGAGGCTCAGATCAAGCTCTCTCAGATGGGAGGGGTTGGACTTCAGAGCTGAGGCCATAACTTCACAGTGAGTCTCTGAGAGCAAACAGCCAGAAAGTCTGTAATGACACATATATGACAACATATGTTATCATGAAAGAGGACACTTTATATTTACTTCATTCATTTGATGATGAAACAGTTTGACTTTCCATATTTTAAGTAACATTTGCTCTTCACATCAGTGGTTCAGCTCATCTATTTTTTAAAAAATGTATTATTTTATTCCTTTAATGTAAAGCAACAGTTGAGAGATAACAGGAAACAAGAGGAGAGAGAGAGAGAGAGAGAGAGAATGACATGCAACAAAGGTCAGCTGCTGGAATCAAACCACTGACATTGTGGTTATATGACATGTATCTTAACCAGTAGGCTACCAGAGCACTCCCAGTTCAGCTAATCATATCTCACTGTGCTTGAATGAAACAATAATTCTCATCACTCTCTCTCATACCTGCAGACTTTTAATCTTTGTTTTGCTTTAATCTTGCAGATGAAGGGAGAGAAAATGGAGTTACATTGAGGCTTCCATAATGTGCTCAGTCTGTCTGTGTGATCTGATCCCATGTCTGTCTCCACAAAGTCAGCATGAGGCATCTTGATTAGAAAAGCATTTTTACTGTCCACTATTTTTAATTTGACTGCAGGATATTTTTACTCAGTTCAACTCAGTGAACAGTTACAGTTGAGAAAGATCATCTCTCTTTGCTACCTGCTGTTGTCAGGTTCACATCCATAAGCAGCAAAATTTACTGTTGACAAACACAAATGAAACAAATGGCTTGACAATATCAGACCTGTACATAATTAAATATGAATGTCATTAAATATTTAGATGTGCAGGACAGATGACTGCATGGTGTTTAGTTGTCAACATTATTTTCTAAGAATCTAAAAACTGATTCAGCACAAAAACACAATTAACAAACCAATAAGGTTGAATTATTTTCATCATGATGTCATCAGAAAGATGTTATCAGGGTATCAGCATTAAAATATAACATTGACCTTTGATGTGTATAAGATCTCTTTAAACAGTCTGAATTCTACCATTCTGCTCTTATATATTCATCAGACCTCTGTGCATTTCCTGCTACTACTCTTCTCTACACCAACAAGAGAGAAAACACCTGAGAGTTTCTTTCTGTGAGCAACAGAATATGAGAAAGACTTAAAAACAAGACTGTGTAACACGACTTCCCTCTTTAAAAGAAAAAGTTGAATTCATGAGAAATATGACCAGTAGTTTACGGAGGCTAATGTAGGTTAATGTTAGCAAACTTTACATATTGTTGTATAACTGACATCATTGAATCAGTTTGCTGATTCTCGTGCTCACTATGAAATGACTCAAAAACCGTTAAGAAAATAATGATGATGAAAACAAATCTCTCTGACTTCAGAAATCATCTTTGGAAAATGATACAGATCTTATTTTAAACTCTTAATCATAGCGGTAAAAACAGTGTCTGTGTAACCCAGTAGAGAATTAGGCTCTGTGAGATTCATTTATTTCCATAAACTTTCCTCGCCTCCTCTCCTCACGTCTTAGTCCCTCCCACCTGAGATGTGAGCGGAGGAGTCGAGGAAACAGACATTTAACAAAATGAGACTTCCTCGCTTCAGAGCCGTCATGTCAATTAAATATAACGCAGCTGCAGAGCTGCATCATCTGTCCATTGTTGTGTTACAGCCGGCTGCTGTATTTTATGATCTCTGACAGAAGAGCAGAACAGTGTTCATGACAACTTATATATTTACTTTTAATTCAAATTACAACATGGCAAGAATGTACGGATGTCATACATTGTTATATTTTATTTAACACACGTGCACACGCACGTACACACATACACACACTGATAGAGAAGATAAAATATGAGTCGTAGCTCAATTGTTTACTTTGATGCTGGATTTGATTACTTCTGTACTATTGTTAGTGTTATACTATGTACACTAGCAGCGTGGCTGCCCTGTTATGCACTGCCAGTGCTAATAATATGTAGTATGTTTAAGAAGACTACTGAACATGTGCATTTAAAGTTGCAATATACCACATTCAGCCCCACTAGATGTCGCAATAGCACCAACATCTCAGACCAAAACAACTGTGTGTGTCAAAGAAAGCAGCATCTGAACACATGGCAACAAAACTCAGATCAAACTGTCAAACTACACAGTGATGATCAAATATGGATCAAGATTCTGTTACTGCGTTACCTATTTCTCACCTCAAATGTTTTCACAAACATATTTTAGTGAACTGTTAAGCTGCAATGTGAGAAAGTTTATGACACGGCTGCCATGTCGAAAACAGACATGGAGGGACTCACATGCACTAACATGCACGCTCACATGCACTAACATGTACGTGTGGCCGGACCGGCTTCCAAAACAAAGAACAGCTCAGACAACAACACACACAGAGGGAGTGTGACTTCATTCTCTGTCAGGTCACCATTACTTCACTATATCTTTACTTAGCAAACAGTAGTTTGCTGACATCCAGTGGGGCTAAATGTCATTTATTGCAATTTTAAACTATAACCTGGAATATAAGAATGTGAGGTATGTAAGATATATGATGTGCTGTTATTCAGTTCATGATTTCAAGAGAAACACGTCAGTTTCATGGTTAAAAGGTTTAATAATCATAATTTTTGGTTAAAAAACTAAAAATAATTCATGATTGGTGTTAAAAGGGATAAAATATAGCACACGAGGGAATGATGTACAGTTACATTTAATTCATGAGTTTAATCACTATTGTGTTACAGTAGTGTTTTCAGAATTTTGATGTGATATTCATTGTGGCCATAGAGGATTGGAATTTCATGACTCAATATAGTAATAGTCTTGTTTTTACACAGACTAGCTTTTGAGATTCCCTGGAAATACCCTTAGATTTTGGATTTTGGATGGTCCTTGACGAAGGAGATGGTGAACCTGATCACCTCCTTACCCTGAGGAACTGGACCGAGATCACCTTTTACCTGAGGAGGAAACCACCCATGCCTTCATTTCCATCACATGAGTACACCAGTGTGGTGGGACTGTTAAAGCTCCACATCTTACTACTTGACTTCTGACAAACCTGGGAGCACTTTGGAAGTGAAACTGACTTGACACTACCCTATCTGACTGAAGCTCTCTGAACTGACCACAACAAAGGAACAAAGTTGAACTTAATGAACCAACCAAAGGAATCCTGAACTCTGTTACACTTCAGAGACATTTTCTTCCATTGCAAATGAAATGTGTTAAGTAACCAGTTTCATGGGATTAATGTTGTGTGTTTAAACTGTGAATCACTGTTAAAACAGTTGTTATTGCTCTGAATGCATTATTACAGTATCCACCAGTTAATTAACACAAGAATGTCAGTTTAGAGAGGAAACTTTTATTTAATATATTTTAAGTTGAAAGTATCCTCTCATTCCAGTTGCTTATGTCTTTCATTCTTTTTCAACCCTCCTACAGACTTAGATACTGGTCCTAAATGTATATTGAGTTATATTTGAGTTACATCTGTCTGATTATATATTATTTGCAGAACCTACTCATGTAATAATAACTTTACTACATTCACTGATGACTGTAAAATACTGATATATGTTGTGATAAAATGCTGCTGTAATAAAACCTCAACCACAACCTCTAAAGTCCTTCATTTGTTTTACCAGGTTTGAATGACGCCTCCGTCACCCAAAGGAAGATAAATAGAAGAAAAAAACTTTAAAATCCAATAATTACTAGAAATAAATAGAATAACTGAGTTCATTAACTTAACAGTTACAAACACAACCAACTGAAAAATCAACATTATTTACACTCACAACATTTGAAACAGCTCAAGAACATCTGTGAATAAATAGTAGAGCACTATTTTAACAATAACAAGAACTTTATATTATTTATATTTGAAGAACTAAACTACTAATCTACAATCATTTATAATGATAATCACATCTGGACTTACCGAAACTTCCTGCAGTTCCTCACAGCTGGGATCAGTCTCAGTCGTCCCTCCCGTGATGTGTTGTACTTCTCCAGGTCCAACTCATCCAGAACCTCCTCTGACATCTGCAGCATGTAGGCCAGAGCTGAGCAGTGGATCTCAGAGAGTTCCTTCTCTGATCTGTTCTCTGACTTCAGGAACTCTTGGATCTCCTGATGTACTGAGAGGTCGTTCATCTCCATCAGACAGTGGAAGATGTTGATGCTTCTGTCAGGAGAGATATCCTTAGTGTTCATCTCCTTCAGGTTGTTGATGGCTCTCTGGATGGTTTCTGGACTGTTCTCTGTCTGACCCAGCAGGCCTCCTAAGGGACTCTGGTTGGACTCCAGTGAGAGGCCATGAAAGAAACGAGCAAACAGGTCCAGGTGGCCATTTTTACTTTGGAGAGATTTCACCATCACTCTCTTCAGGTAGACATCCAGAGATGGGAAACGGTTATCATCACCACCACCACCATCATCATCATCATCATCATCACTACCACCACCATCATCATCATCATCACCATCACCATTGTCATCATCACTACCACCATCATCATCATCATCACTACCACCACCACCATCATCATCATCATCACCATCACCATTTTCATCATCACTACCACCATCATCATCATCATCACTACCACCACCACCATCATCATCATCATCATCACCATCACCATTGTGATGGTGATGATGATGATGGTGGTTGCTGACGGTATTATAACTGTAGTGCATGTAGACTGCAGCCAGAAACTCCTGAACACTCAGATGAACAAAGCAGTAGACTGTTTTCATGAAGATCACATTCTCTCTTCTGAAGATCTTTGTACAAAATCCTGATAACACTGAGGCCTCTGTGACGTCAAGACCACACTGCTCCAGATCTTCTTGGTAGAATATGATGTTTCCTTTCTGCAGTTGTTCAAACGCCAGCCTCCCCAGCTTCAGAAGAAGTTCCCTGTCAGCCTCCGTCAGCTCCTGCAGACTCGTCTCATGTCCTTCATCATACTTGTGCCTCTTCCTCTTTGTCTGAAGCAGCAGGAAGTGTGAGTACAGGTCAGTCAGGGTCTTGGGCAGCTCTCCTCTCTGGTCTGTAGTCATCATGTACTCCAGAACTGCAGCAATGATCCAGCAGAAGACTGGGATGTAACACATGATGTGGAGGCTCCTGGATGTCTTGATGTGTGAGATGATTCTGCTGGACAGCTCTTCATCTTCATTACTGAATCTCTTCCTGAAGTACTCCTCCTTCTGGACGTCAGTGAAGCCTCGTACTTCTGTTACCCTGTCAACACATGTAGGAGGGATCTGATTGGCTGCTGCAGGTCGGGAAGTTATCCAGATGAGAGCCAAGGGAAGCAGATTCCCCTTGATGAGGTTTGTAAACAGCACGTTGACTGATGACTGCTGTGTGACATCAGACACGATCTTCCTGTTGTTGAAATCCAGTGAAAGTCTGCTTTCATCCAGGCCGTCAAAGATGAACACAACTTTACAGTCTTTAGACTTGAGATTTTCTGCTGTGACCTCCTTTAATGTTGGATGGAATTCATGGATCAACATGAGGAGACTGTACCGCTTATCTTTGATCAAGTTCAGCTCCCTGAATGAAAGTGGAATCACCAGACTGACATCTTGGTTTTTTGAGTCCTCTGCCCAGTCCAGAGTGAACTTCAGCACTGAGAAGGTTTTTCCAATGCCAGCGACGCCGTTCGTCAAAACGACTCTGATGAGTTTCTGTTTGTTAGGTAAGGGTTTAAAGATGTCGTGACACTTGATTGGAGTGTCATGGCGGGTCTTCATCTTGGAAGCTGTCTCAAGCTGCCTCACCTCATGTTGGGTATTAACGTCTTCACTCCGTCCCTCTGTGATGTAGAGCTCAGTGTAGATATCATTGAGGAGGGTTCTTTCATCTTCATCAATTCCTTCAGTCACTTCTTGACATCTCAACTTCAGACTGTTCTTATAATCTGAAACATCCTGCAGACCAGTTTCTGCTGAAAGAGAAGAAACATATATATTTGAACATCTATCAGTGTGTTTACATGCACTTACATAACCAGGTTACTCAGAGAAACCAGGTTATGTGGGTAATCTGGGAACATGTTAACATGCACAGTAGAAACCTGGTTGCTGTAAATCTGTGTGTACAAGCAGCCAATCAGTGATCAGATTTCTCCTCTACACTGACCTTATTCTCAAAGCATGACTTTCTTATTTTATCAGTATTAGTGTGTGTGTGAATGAGTGAGAGAGAGAGAGAGAGAGAGAGAGAGAGTGTGAGTGAGAGAGAGAGAGTGAATGAGTGAATGAGAGAGAAAGATGTCTGAGATGCACATTTGAAAATTGATAACATCATTTCATGTCACCACCTGCCACTAATGACCAGTTGCCTGTGTGTATATACATGGCAGAGAAAATTACATTCTCCAGGAAAAATCTACCCGGGGAAATAATAAATATAATAAAATTTTAGAGTTTAGAGTCCAAGAGGCTGTAAAAAGTTAAAGTATCTCTTCTGGGTCTGGAGTTTCATCAGTGAGGAGGTTCAAGTATCTTGGGGTTTTGCTTCCCAGTAAGGATAAGATGGAGAGTGAGACTAACAGATGACTGGTTGCAGCAGCAACAAGGATGTTGCAGGTAAAAAAAGAAGAGTTGTTGTTTTTTCATGTTGTGAACCAGTTAACCAAATTTATTTTAGCTTGTGAGACATTTAAGAAATATTCTTTATCCTGCTACTTTATCTTTTTGATGAAGGTGGTACCATAAAGAATGACAAATCAATCTCTAACATTATTTCTACATATTTTTTTAACACATTACTATTAATAGAACACTGTAACTCATAACTCATGTAATAATGTATGAAATGTATGTGACACTGCTTTTCAGATTCCTTCTCCTAACTTACCTTTTGGTCCTGAGGGGGAGTTTTGTAAACGCTGCACCAGATCTTTCCTGTTGATCTTTTCTAAAACCTTCTTGGTCAGCTGCAGAGCTCCATGATCCTGATGTTTCTGTACCATTAGATCCACTGTGTCCTCCCTTCCTGCTTTCTCCAGCTGAGCCACTGGGATGTGTTTATAGCCCTTCAGGATGTCATCCAGCTCCAGGAACCACTTGAACTTCTTAAACTCGTCTTCTTTTAATTCATGCAGAGTATTCAAGAGCTCCTCTTTAAGTTTCGCCATTATGCCCCCCTGCTGAAAATAAGAGACATTTACAACAGAAAGGACATGTATTCAGTTCTCATCTCATGACACTTTACCAGTATGACTTCTGTACATGTTAAATGTAAATCATCTACTGCTTGAACAAACACGTCCCAACTTTGGTTATTTTCATAGTTTCAGTCTTTCATCACTGCAAAACTCATTACATCCACATTATCACCTGAATTCTAGCTGAATACATTTACATCCTCTGTGAGGAAGCAAACAACAAACTGAAGCCACATTCCAAGTGTGAAGCTTTTGATGTCTGTATTTCATATCAGATGAGTATTTCTCATTTTTATTGTTGCACTGTCGGTGGGCAGTATCATGTTTTTATGAAGTGCTGCCCTCTGCTGGTATTACAGCACATTTAAGGATAAACTTTTCTATTTTTACGTCACATAATCTCTGAACAAGACATTGTTGAAGGATGCTCCCTCTTACTGCCTTTCTTGGAATGATCTTCCATTATACAATTATTTAAAATGATCTATATTTTTTACAATATATGTGCATTTGCTCACAGTTGACCCAACATAGAATAACTATTTTCTAACCATCCAATGTCAGCACTATGACCCCTTCAGACATAGAATCAGTAATATAGGTGGCGTCGTGAATGCATAACTAAAAGAGCACTCCACTGATTCAGCACTGCTTTCCTATAATAGCTGGAGAGTTCCTACTTCAGAAAATCATTTAATTGCTTTTAGATCAAGTTTAGTAACAAGTTTTATATTTAATTCAATGTAAAGAATCTGGGAACAATTTGGTCAATTTTCAAGTCAATCTGAAAAACCAGAAAACTAAAATCAACAAACAAAACTTTGGGAGAAGCTAGCTACCTAACTGGCTAACTGGTACCTGCAGTCCAGGACTGGTTCTGGATCTTTTTCCACACTGGGGACAGGAGGAGTCTCCTGATGGAGCAGACTGGTCCCAGTATGAGCTGATGCACTGTCTGCAGAACCAGTGTCCACAGCTGGTAGAGACTGGATCCTTCAGGACGTCCTGACACAAAGAACAGCAGGACCGCTGCTCCTCCACAGAAACACCCCTCCTCTTCCTCTTCCTCTTCCTCTCTCTGTGGACATGAACACATTCTTTATGACACATGACATTAGTGGCGGCCAACCGACAGCTCACAAGTTGATGCAGCTCTTTCCCTTCATAAACAGTCCAGACTGTCAGTATTTGGACAGTTACACAGTTTTTTGTTCTTCAGGCTCTGAGCTTCAGCACATTCAGTTTAAATAAAATAATATATATTATTATTACAAGGGTTCAAAAGTAATTAGATGGACACAACAATGCACCAGCAAAGGCAGAGAACAAGGATACACACAATGTGTTTTGGCTCCTTTAAGCTTCTATGAGACATTAAAAGTCAGGAAAAATAAGCAGGAGGCAACTGAGCAAAACAGAAAAGTCCACTTGTGAAAAATAACAGACTGCTGCTCTTTAGTCTTGTGTTGTGGTGCTGAACAGAGAGCTCTGCTAAATATCTTCATAATGCATCTTTTCATTTGTGTTTCTCTCTCTCACTGTTTCTGCTATAATCTCTCTCCCTCTGTGTCAGTGTCAAGGAGACACAATGTGACTTGTTACTAAATCCTTAGTAAATATCACCCTGGGTTACCTGCTACTACTTTAGATTGTTAGACTGGAAAATCAAATAGCAACAGCAGCCCTGTCTCTGTCTCTGGTTAACATGTACATGAAGATCTGTTCTAGATTACAGCTGAATGGAAGCTAGTTCATCATTTCTTTCCACTGTGTTTCCTTCATATCTACACTACAACCTTAATGAAACCGTCTCACTGAATCATCTTCAGGTCAGTTTACAGTAGAAACAGTCTCTTACTGTGTGTCTGAGGGTCCAGGTTCTTTACTGAAGTTTGGAGGTTCATTGTTGGACCGGTCACTCTTCATAGACAGACAGCTGGGTACTGGAGACTCTGCTCTCCGTCTGTGGAAACAACAATTGTTTTACACATATCATTAGTTCTTGTAAAGAGCAGATGTAACATGAAACATGGCTCAGAGTCATGATTTAATAATGACAACAAATAGTTATGTTCATGTCTCCTCCTGCATGTTGTAAACATTTTATCTACAGCTGCAAACTGGATATATTTCACTGAAGAGTTTTTAACATCTACATGTTTGTCTGACATTTAGGATGTGAAAATGCCAAATGACAAAAATGATTTTTATATAATAGTTTATTTATTAACAGTTAAACTAAAGGCACTGCTGCCTGAAGCTGGGCTGTTAGATTAACAATCTGTCCTCTGTAATTTAACCTGCATTAAATATCGGTTGAAGCAACTAATAAACATTTCAGAACAACAATCAAGCACAAAATTAAAGCTATAAACAAAGAAATAATGCAGTTGATGCTCAAACAACAAAAACATCAGTGGCTGAATTTTTAAAAAACACAGAATTATAAAAGAATAGTGTTGTAATCCTCAGATTATTAAATTACATTAAAAAACTGAATCATCTTCAGGTCAGTTTACAGTAGAAACAGTCTCTTACTTTGTGTCTGAGGGTCCAGGTTCATTACTGAAGTTTGGAGGTTCATTGTTGGACCGGTTACTCTTCATAGACAGACAGCTGGATATCAGAGACTCTGCTCCGTCCTCCTCTTCCTCCGAATCCTTCATCTTCTGGAGTCTGACAGGTAAACCAGTAACACTGGAGACACACACACATACACAGTATAATAAACCCAGTCCTTCCTCTCAACTTAGTAGCTTCTTATTAGTTTACATGACTTTAACTACAACCATGTGTGTTTTCCAGCATCACAAAGATAAACTTTGACTCTGATTTAAATCCAACAAACAGACTTCAGATAAACATCTGTGTGCTTCTTAACTGCGACTTCTCTCTATTTTCATCACTGTGAAGACGCAGAAACCAGGAAACGAACAAAGGAAACAACGTTTGAAGACGTCAACGCTGTGATTTTAAATACTTTAACACAGAAAAATATGTTTTCTGATTTATTAAAAAACTAAACAAAAACTCACCCAGAAGAATTCATGTTATTATTGTAACACTAAAAGTGGCCATTTTAAGGTTTTGATACTCAGTCAGAGAGAGCTGGATAAACTGGTCTCGATTCCATCAACTCCACTTCTTGTTCTAGGGAGCTGAGCGGGTCCCCCCCGCCGGAAAAAATGTCTTTCCAACACTTCTCATCATCTTCTGGGTTTACACATGCAGCCCTTTGGCCACAGCGTCAGACCAGCTCAAATATAGATAAAGAAGTAAACAAGTGAGTGAACAGAACACAGGTTTTACCTCATACATATCCCCACATGTACTCAATACTACATATTTTAACACACAAGTTAAAACAAACTAATTTAGTTTAATAATGGAGAAAATCACTTTTTACATTGCTTTTCATATTCTGAAATATAATAATAATAGTATAACACTATTATAAGAATTATATAATTTAAATTCATTGTTTTTGTAGGAAGCAACCACTTTCTCTATTGAGATGTATTCTGTAAGAGTCTAATACTTTGTTAATAAATGACTTTGTGCTGGGGAATATTCCATGTATCAGTGTAATACCTTGTAATTCAGTGTTTATAATTTAATTTCTATTTCACTGCTACCATGTGATCCAGCCTGAACTCTCCTGTTAGTGAACAGGTAGACGTGCACCTGTGTGGTTGTGGTATTAACTGAAGGAAAAGCAGTGATCTGACATTTTGATTTTAAGTGTCAAACTAAAGAATGTGACAAAATAAAACATTAGCATATGTCATAATTATATTATTATTACTGATTAAAAAATAGTTTTCCTTATTTCGTATTCAAATTACCATCTAATTGACATTTGTATATTTATTACATGAATGTAAAGTAATAAACGGGCAGATTCGGTATTTACTGAAGTGTATTGACCATTTTAAAATACAGCACAGCTGTTTCAACTGTTTGTTATTTCGCTGCTGCATCTCGTTGGTTCGTTTTTGGTTTGTCATAAGTTTTAAGGAGACGACGTTTTTCCCGTCATTTCAATGTGCAGGCAGCAGCAGCCTCAGGTCACCAGCTGGCAGCAGACGGGTTGTGGGTCTGTGTGCGCGTCCACACATTCTTTATGACACATGACATTAGTGGCGGCCAACCGACAGCTCACAAGTTGATGCAGCTCTTTCCCTCCATAAACAGTCCACACTGTCAGTATTTGGACAGTTACACAGTTTTTTGTTCTTCAGGCTCTGAGCTTCAGCACATTCAGTTTAAATAAAATAATATATATTATTATTACAAGGGTTCAAAAGTAATTAGACAGACACAACAATGTGGCAGCAAAGGAAGAGAAGAAGAAGAAGAAGAGTGCAAACTAGTAAACATGGATGTAAACAATGCAGGATTTAAAATACCAGATTCAAAAATCGACTTTGCAAATGTTTCATGAGGAGGGAAATGGATTCAACACATTTGTTAGACCACAAGGATTCACACAATGTGTTTTGGCTCCTTTAAGCTTCTATGAGACATTAAAAGTCAGGAAAAATAAGCAGGAGGCAACTGAGCAAAACAGAAAAGTCCACTTGTGAAAAATAACAGACTGCTGCTCTTTAGTCTTGTGTTGTGGTGCTGAACAGAGAGCTCTGCTAAATATCTTCATAATGCATCTTTTCATTTGTGTTTCTCTCTCTCACTGTTTCTGCTATAATCTCTCTCCCTCTGTGTCAGTGTCATACAACAGTTTTACACATTTGACTTTTCCCAAACCTTAAATGTCAGACTCAGTTTCCTCTGCTGCAGTGGTCAGTCTGCAGTGATAAATCAGCTGCAGCAGGCTGTTTGTATACATTTACATTACTTCCTCCCATATTTTGTGTCTTTGAACAGGAACACGTTAAGACACATTTTACCTTCACAAAACCCTGGTGCAGTCCTTTAGTAAATAAGGAGACACAATGTGACTTGTTACTAAATCCTTAGTAAATATCATCCTGGGTTACCTGCTACTACTTTAGATTGTTAGACTGGAAAATCAAATAGCAACAGCAGCCCTGTCTCTGTCTCTGGTTAACATGTACATGAAGATCTGTTCTAGATTACAGCTGAATGGAAGCTAGTTCATCATTTCTTTCCACTGTGTTTCCTTCATATCTACACTACAACCTTAATGAAACCGTCTCACTGAATCATCTTCAGGTCAGTTTACAGTAGAAACAGTCTCTTACTGTGTGTCTGAGGGTCCAGGTTCTTTACTGAAGTTTGGAGGTTCATTGTTGGACCGGTCACTCTTCATAGACAGACAGCTGGGTACTGGAGACTCTGCTCTCTGTCTGTGGAAACAACAAGTGTTTTACACATATCATTAGTTCTTGTAAAGAGCAGATGTAACATGAAACATGGCTCAGAGTCATGATTTAATAATGACAACAAATAGTTATGTTCATGTCTCCTCCTGCATGTTGTAAACATTTTATCTACAGCTGCAAACTGGATATATTTCACTGAAGAGTTTTTAACATCTACATGTTTGTCTGACATTTAGGATGTGAAAATGCCAAATGACAAAAATGATTTTTATATAATAGTTTATTTATTAACAGTTAAACTAAAGGCACTGCTGCCTGAAGCTGGGCTGTTAGATTAACAATCTGTCCTCTGCAATTTAACCTGCATTAAATATCGGTTGAAGCAACTAATAAACATTTCAGAACAACAATCAAGCACAAAATTAAAGCTATAAACAAAGAAATAATGCAGTTGATGCTCAAACAACAAAAACATCAGTGGCTGAATTTTTAAAAAACACAGAATTATAAAAGAATAGTGTTGTAATCCTCAGATTATTAAATTACATTAAAAAACTGAATCATCTTCAGGTCAGTTTACAGCAGAAACAGTCTCTTACTTTGTGTCTGAGGGTCCAGGTTCATTACTGAAGTTTGGAGGTTCATTGTTGGACCGGTTACTCTTCATAGACAGACAGCTGGATATCAGAGACTCTGCTCCGTCCTCCTCTTCCTCCGAATCCTTCATCTTCTGGAGTCTGACAGGTAAACCAGTAACACTGGAGACACACACACATACACAGTATAATAAACCCAGTCCTTCCTCTCAACTTAGTAGCTTCTTATTAGTTTACATGACTTTAACTACAACCATGTGTGTTTTCCAGCATCACAAAGATAAACTTTGACTCTGATTTAAATCCAACAAACAGACTTCAGATAAACATCTGTGTGCTTCTTAACTGCGACTTCTCTCTATTTTCATCACTGTGAGGACGCAGAAACCAGGAAACGAACAAAGGAAACAACGTTTGAAGACGTCAATGCTGTGATTTTAAATACTTTAACACAGAAAAATATGTTTTCTGATTTATTAAAAAACTAAACAAAAACTCACCCAGAAGAATTCATGTTATTATTGTAACACTAAAAGTGGCCATTTTAAGGTTTTGATACTCAGTCAGAGAGAGCTGGATAAACTGGTCTCGATTCCATCAACTCCACTTCTTGTTCTAGGGAGCTGAGCGGGTCCCCCCCGCCGGAAAAAATGTCTTTCCAACACTTCTCATCATCTTCTGGGTTTACACATGCAGCCCTTTGGCCACAGCGTCAGACCAGCTCAAATATAGATATAGAAGTAAACAAGTGAGTGAACAGAACACAGGTTTTACCTCATACATATCCCCACATGTACTCAATACTACATATTTTAACACACAAGTTAAAACAAACTAATTTAGTTTAATAATGGAGAAAATCACTTTTTACATTGCTTTTCATATTCTGAAATATAATAATAATAGTATAACACTATTATAAGAATTATATAATTTAAATTCATTGTTTTTGTAGGAAGCAACCACTTTCTCTATTGAGATGTATTCTGTAAGAGTCTAATACTTTGTTAATAAATGACTTTGTGCTGAGGAATATTCCATGTATCAGTGTAATACCTTGTAATTCAGTGTTTATAATTTAATTTCTATTTCACTGCTACCATGTGATCCAGCCTGAACTCTCCTGTTAGTGAACAGGTAGACGTGCACCTGTGTGGTTGTGGTATTAACTGAAGGAAAAGCAGTGATCTGACATTTTGATTTTAAGTGTCAAACTAAAGAATGTTACAAAATAAAACATTAGCATATGTCATAATTATATTATTATTACTGATTAAAAAATAGTTTTCCTTATTTCGTATTCAAATTACCATCTAATTGACATTTGTATATTTATTACATGAATGTAAAGTAATAAACGGGCAGATTCGGTATTTACTGAAGTGTATTGACCATTTTAAAATACAGCACAGCTGTTTCAACTGTTTGTTATTTCGCTGCTGCATCTCGTTGGTTCGTTTTTGGTTTGTCATAAGTTTTAAGGAGACGACGTTTTTCCCGTCATTTCAATGTGCAGGCAGCAGCAGCCTCAGGTCACCAGCTGGCAGCAGACGGGTTGTGGGTCTGTGTGCGCGTCCACACATTCTTTATGACACATGACATTAGTGGCGGCCAACCGACAGCTCACAAGTTGATGCAGCTCTTTCCCTCCATAAACAGTCCAGACTGTCAGTATTTGGACAGTTACACAGTTTTTTGTTCTTCAGGCTCTGAGCTTCAGCACATTCAGTTTAAATAAAATAATATATATTATTATTACAAGGGTTCAAAAGTAATTAGACAGACACAACAATGTGGCAGCAAAGGAAGAGAAGAAGAAGAAGAGTGCAAACTAGTAAACATGGATGTAAACAATGCAGGATTTAAAATACCAGATTCAAAAATCGACTTTGCAAATGTTTCATAAGGAGGGAAATGGATTCAACACATTTGTTAGACCACAAGGATTCACACAATGTGTTTTGGCTCCTTTAAGCTTCTCTGAGACATTAAAAGTCAGGAAAAATAAGCAGGAGACAACTGAGCAAAACAGAAAAGTCCACTTGTGAAAAATAACAGACTGCTGCTCTTTAGTCTTGTGTTGTGGTGCTGAACAGAGAGCTCTGCTAAATATCTTCATAATGCATCTTTTCATTTGTGTTTCTCTCTCTCACTGTTTCTGCTATAATCTCTCTCCCTCTGTGTCAGTGTCATACAACAGTTTTACACATTTGACTTTTCCCAAACCTTAAATGTCAGACTCAGTTTCCTCTGCTGCAGTGGTCAGTCTGCAGTGATAAATCAGCTGCAGCAGGCTGTTTGTATACATTTACATTACTTCCTCCCATATTTTGTGTCTTTGAACAGGAACACATTAAGACACATCAACCTTCACAAAACCCCGGTGCAGTCCTTTAGTAAATAAGGAGACACAATGTGACTTGTTACTAAATCCTTAGTAAATATCACCCTGGGTTACCTGCTACTACTTTAGATTGTTAGACTGGAAAATCAAATAGCAACAGCAGCCCTGTCTCTGTCTCTGGTTAACATGTACATGAAGATCTGTTCTAGATTACAGCTGAATGGAAGCTAGTTCATTATTTCTTTCCACTGTGTTTCCTTCATATCTACACAACAACCTTAATGAAACCGTCTCACTGAATCATCTTCAGGTCAGTTTACAGTAGAAACAGTCTCTTACTGTGTGTCTGAGGGTCCAGGTTCTTTACTGAAGTTTGGAGGTTCATTGTTGGACCGGTCACTCTTCATAGACAGACAGCTGGGTACTGGAGACTCTGCTCTCTGTCTGTGGAAACAACAAGTGTTTTACACATATCATTAGTTCTTGTAAAGAGCAGATGTAACATGAAACATGGCTCAGAGTCATGATTTAATAATGACAACAAATAGTTATGTTCATGTCTCCTCCTGCATGTTGTAAACATTTTATCTACAGCTGCAAACTGGATATATTTCACTGAAGAGTTTTTAACATCTACATGTTTGTCTGACATTTAGGATGTGAAAATGCCAAATGACAAAAATGATTTTTATATAATAGTTTATTTATTAACAGTTAAACTAAAGGCACTGCTGCCTGAAGCTGGGCTGTTAGATTAACAATCTGTCCTCTGCAATTTAACCTGCATTAAATATCGGTTGAAGCAACTAATAAACATTTCAGAACAACAATCAAGCACAAAATTAAAGCTATAAACAAAGAAATAATGCAGTTGATGCTCAAACAACAAAAACATCAGTGGCTGAATTTTTAAAAAACACAGAATTATAAAAGAATAGTGTTGTAATCCTCAGATTATTAAATTACATTAAAAAACTGAATCATCTTCAGGTCAGTTTACAGTAGAAACAGTCTCTTACTTTGTGTCTGAGGGTCCAGGTTCATTACTGAAGTTTGGAGGTTCATTGTTGGACCGGTTACTCTTCATAGACAGACAGCTGGATATCAGAGACTCTGCTCCGTCCTCCTCTTCCTCCGAATCCTTCATCTTCTGGAGTCTGACAGGTAAACCAGTAACACTGGAGACACACACACATACACAGTATAATAAACCCAGTCCTTCCTCTCAACTTAGTAGCTTCTTATTAGTTTACATGACTTTAACTACAACCATGTGTGTTTTCCAGCATCACAAAGATAAACTTTGACTCTGATTTAAATCCAACAAACAGACTTCAGATAAACATCTGTGTGCTTCTTAACTGCGACTTCTCTCTATTTTCATCACTGTGAAGACGCAGAAACCAGGAAACGAACAAAGGAAACAACGTTTGAAGACGTCAACGCTGTGATTTTAAATACTTTAACACAGAAAAATATGTTTTCTGATTTATTAAAAAACTAAACAAAAACTCACCCAGAAGAATTCATGTTATTATTGTAACACTAAAAGTGGCCATTTTAAGGTTTTGATACTCAGTCAGAGAGAGCTGGATAAACTGGTCTCGATTCCATCAACTCCACTTCTTGTTCTAGGGAGCTGAGCGGGTCCCCCCCGCCGGAAAAAATGTCTTTCCAACACTTCTCATCATCTTCTGGGTTTACACATGCAGCCCTTTGGCCACAGCGTCAGACCAGCTCAAATATAGATATAGAAGTAAACAAGTGAGTGAACAGAACACAGGTTTTACCTCATACATATCCCCACATGTACTCAATACTACATATTTTAACACACAAGTTAAAACAAACTAATTTAGTTTAATAATGGAGAAAATCACTTTTTACATTGCTTTTCATATTCTGAAATATAATAATAATAGTATAACACTATTATAAGAATTATATAATTTAAATTCATTGTTTTTGTAGGAAGCAACCACTTTCTCTATTGAGATGTATTCTGTAAGAGTCTAATACTTTGTTAATAAATGACTTTGTGCTGGGGAATATTCCATGTATCAGTGTAATACCTTGTAATTCAGTGTTTATAATTTAATTTCTATTTCACTGCTACCATGTGATCCAGCCTGAACTCTCCTGTTAGTGAACAGGTAGACGTGCACCTGTGTGGTTGTGGTATTAACTGAAGGAAAAGCAGTGATCTGACATTTTGATTTTAAGTGTCAAACTAAAGAATGTGACAAAATAAAACATTAGCATATGTCATAATTATATTATTATTACTGATTAAAAAATAGTTTTCCTTATTTCGTATTCAAATTACCATCTAATTGACATTTGTATATTTATTACATGAATGTAAAGTAATAAACGGGCAGATTCGGTATTTACTGAAGTGTATTGACCATTTTAAAATACAGCACAGCTGTTTCAACTGTTTGTTATTTCGCTGCTGCATCTCGTTGGTTCGTTTTTGGTTTGTCATAAGTTTTAAGGAGACGACGTTTTTCCCGTCATTTCAATGTGCAGGCAGCAGCAGCCTCAGGTCACCAGCTGGCAGCAGACGGGTTGTGGGTCTGTGTGCGCGTCCACACATTCTTTATGACACATGACATTAGTGGCGGCCAACCGACAGCTCACAAGTTGATGCAGCTCTTTCCCTCCATAAACAGTCCACACTGTCAGTATTTGGACATTACACAGTTTTTTGTTCTTCAGGCTCTGAGCTTCAGCACATTCAGTTTAAATAAAATAATATATATTATTATTACAAGGGTTCAAAAGTAATTAGACAGACACAACAATGTGGCAGCAAAGGAAGAGAAGAAGAAGAAGAAGAGTGCAAACTAGTAAACATGGATGTAAACAATGCAGGATTTAAAATACCAGATTCAAAAATCGACTTTGCAAATGTTTCATGAGGAGGGAAATGGATTCAACACATTTGTTAGACCACAAGGATTCACACAATGTGTTTTGGCTCCTTTAAGCTTCTATGAGACATTAAAAGTCAGGAAAAATAAGCAGGAGGCAACTGAGCAAAACAGAAAAGTCCACTTGTGAAAAATAACAGACTGCTGCTCTTTAGTCTTGTGTTGTGGTGCTGAACAGAGAGCTCTGCTAAATATCTTCATAATGCATCTTTTCATTTGTGTTTCTCTCTCTCACTGTTTCTGCTATAATCTCTCTCCCTCTGTGTCAGTGTCATACAACAGTTTTACACATTTGACTTTTCCCAAACCTTAAATGTCAGACTCAGTTTCCTCTGCTGCAGTGGTCAGTCTGCAGTGATAAATCAGCTGCAGCAGGCTGTTTGTATACATTTACATTACTTCCTCCCATATTTTGTGTCTTTGAACAGGAACACGTTAAGACACATTTTACCTTCACAAAACCCCGGTGCAGTCCTTTAGTAAATAAGGAGACACAATGTGACTTGTTACTAAATCCTTAGTAAATATCATCCTGGGTTACCTGCTACTACTTTAGATTGTTAGACTGGAAAATCAAATAGCAACAGCAGCCCTGTCTCTGTCTCTGGTTAACATGTACATGAAGATCTGTTCTAGATTACAGCTGAATGGAAGCTAGTTCATTATTTCTTTCCACTGTGTTTCCTTCATATCTACACAACAACCTTAATGAAACTGTCTCACTGAATCATCTTCAGGTCAGTTTACAGTAGAAACAGTCTCTTACTGTGTGTCTGAGGGTCCAGGTTCTTTACTGAAGCCTGGAGGTTCAGGTTTAGACCAGTCACTCTTCATAGACAGACAGCTGGATATCAGAGACTCTGCTCCGTCCTCCTCTTCCTCCAAATCATTCATCTTCTGGAGTCTGAGAGGTAAACCAGTAACACTGGAGAGAGACACACAGGGAAGCATAATAATAACAATAACAACAATAATAATAATAGAAATATGACTAATAATAATAATAATAATATCAGGTGTGGGTATGAAGCAGGACCACGTCAGCACGGCGTCCCCGCAGCCAAGGTCCACAGAAGCACCGCCGTCACTAACTAGTTAGTAGCTTCTTATTTGTTTGCATCACTTTAACTACAACCATGTGTGTTTTCCAGCATCACAAAGATAAACTTTGACTCTGATTTAAATCCAACAAACAGACTTCAGTTAACATCTGATGCCTAAAATACACTAGAAGACTTTGAAATGACTTTGAAAAGACTTTTAAAAGCCTAAAGTTTGACTCTCTCACATCTAAAGACAATGTGTCTTAAGTTACTGAGTTTTTAGTCACATTCTAAGATTTTGCAAAGACTGGGGATCTTGCAGGATCACTATTTACAAGACTACAACTAGATTCCTTTGAGATTATTTCCCATCTTGCTCCTGGTGAAAATTTACAAGAAAAAGTGTTGAACAATGGAGCAGAAACAGAAGCCAGTGTGTGTGCAGTGGTTTGTTCTGAAAAACCAACCAAAAGAAAATGTTGATGAATTAATTCAGTTATAAGTAAACAACTGTGAAGAGAAACAACAGACACGACACGCTGATTGTTCCTCTTATTAACTCGTCTTCATTTTACATCTTTGTCACAAATAAAATGATATTTTGGTTAAGTTTTCTGAGATCATATCAGCTGAGACAATCACGTTTCAAAAGGTGTCGTCCTGTATTTTTACAACTTTAAAACAGCTCCATAGTTTATACAGCTGCCCACAGAAACCACCTTCAACCATTAACTATCTGGACACTTTCAGCTGCTGGATGTTGGAGTATTTCTGTTTGGAAACCTGCAAACTGCATGAAATACAGTAGAAACAGCAGCAGCCTGGATAATTATACAAGGCAGAAAGTCACAGGTTTAACTCCTCCAACTGGCCTGAAATCATGTTTCAAAAAAAACAGTAAATAAACTGCAGATACACTGCAGCTGACAGAAAGAGGAGGTCATATTATACAGAGAAATATTAGTTTTTTCTGAATAAATGATCATGTGACTTATAAAAAAGGAAGCTAAAGGTCAATGAGAATGCTGAGCTTTAAAGTTTCATCAGGAGTCATTAATAAAACCATCAAACACATCATGTTAGGAAAGTAGTTTAAACACACACACAAAGGGCGACCATTTACTGCATACTGCCGATAGAAACTGAGTACAATCAGCCACCGTCAGTAATCAACACAAACACATATTAGACTGTCAAACCAATAACTAAGAGCAGTCAGCGTCAGACAACCTTATCATACTTTCACAGCTACCTGCTGTTTCTGTAGTGGTGACAAAATGTTAAAGATGTACATAGTAGCAGTGAATTAAACTGAAACTCCCTGCGCTCTCCGGGGAAAGTATTACGCCAAACTTCCTCTAATAAATATGACATATTAACAATAATTCTAGAAACACAAGATAAAAGGCGTCATATGTCGACAGTCTTCTTGTCAACTCGGCATTAATTTAATCCATAAAGATAAACTATATTTGTGTACAAACTTTACATTTTGGATTTTGTCGCCTCAACTCGCCACCAGCCTCCGTTGGTTAGCTGCACTATTTTAGTGGGAGAAGACGGTGGGAATGAGAGGCGAACAGTTTCAAGAATTACATTTCTCACTAAAATACGTGCTGGACGGTGGATCAGATACACGCAGAATTAAACACCGACTCGTAACATTGTTAATTCACCGTCCATCGTGTGTGACGGTATTTGAGGATTTATTTCGGTCGTTATAGTCACTTTGCTGCTTCACGTTTGGTGCTGGACTACGGAGAGCCCCTGGGGTCACATGGTAGAAAAAAACTCGATGTGTAAATCCGTGCTGGACAGAGCGCACCTTCACTATTTGCATGAGCCAAAACTAAAGACTCAGGATAATATTAAACATGTTTGATTTGATCGGAACGTCAAGACGAGATAAAGACTGAGTTGAGACGCTCGGACTGAGTTTTTTGACCACCTTACACCAAACGGCGGAAATGACGGGAGCGCGCCACAACTCTGGCAAAACTCTCATGATTTTATTCCGACATTGGAAATTTGTCTGCGACAGTGACATCTTTTGAAAAGTGGTTTGGTGTGAGGCCGACATGAGTCCTTCTTTACTGACTTCTCTCTATTTTAACCGAACCAGCGTTACATCACTGTGAGGACGCAGAAACCAGGAAAAGAAAAAAGGAAACAACGTTTGAAGACGTCAACGCTGTAATTTCATATTTTTCTGACACAGTTTAATCAACTAAACAATGAATCAGAAAAATAATCATCAGATTGATCAATAATGACAGTAATCATTATTTACAGCTCTAATATTAACACTCACCCTGCCTCAGACTGTTTTCCTCCTTCTGCTCTGTTGACTTTAAAATGGAGTCTGAAGAACAGACTGAATACTTTCATTTTCAGTGTTCCTCCCTGTTTGTTCCTCGTGTGTGTGTGTTTCAGATTTAGGATCAGTTAATTGGGGACAGAAACCATCTCTCTGTATAAAACAAGGAATCTCTGTCTGTCTGTATGTTTGTTCTTCGTATATCATATATCTGAAGCAATTTCACTCCACTGGCACTTTAGTGATTTTATCAACAAGATAACAAAATAAAGCAACTGCACAGAAATAACGGAATAATGCTTAAAATATAAATAAGTGGCTTAATGGGGTTTCAGTGCATCCATGTGAAGTGGTTAACATACTGTCCTATTTCATCTGAACCAGACATCACACTTAAGGAAGAAGTTCTGTCACATATTGTAAGAATAAAGTGGTTTGTATGTTTAGAAGAGGACATGGTTTAATAACAGTCATAAAGATAATATATATTTATATAATTATGATTTTAACAGAGTGCTCACCTGGACTTTTATTTTATTATATCCATCACATCTGTTATATTTCACTTTCATATTTTGATCATCTTTAAAGTATTGACTGTATATACTGTTACATATGTATCTACATTGTGTAAATGATCAATATACAATTCATTTTAACATACATGGACAATATGTCCAAACAACCCACAGTGGAAATATGAAAGAGTAAAGGAGGCCGATTCTGCATCTTGAGACAGTCGTCTATAGAGTCTGAGCAGTAAACACTAGTGGAAACAGCGTCACATTGTGCCCCAAAGATATGTTATCACGTTATTTTCCCTCTCACATATCAAAGTGTCATTTTCCAGAAGTATTTTCTAGCTGACAGAAGCTGCTGCCTGGACTTCAGCCTGATATGACCTGTATGACCTCATCATCAAAATACTTTAAACCTGATGTCTTCACATTATTTTGTGTGCAAACAGGTCAGTTGTGGATGTGGCCTGCTGTGACTGCAGGCTCAGTCACCAAAGACTTCAGTTTGTATTGTATTATTATTATTTTATTGTATAATCTGAACTGTGTATTAAATAATATTTAAACATTGGAAATGAAACATGAAAGGGAACAATTGCTTCTTAAAATATAAAAATATTTCAGTCTGTTGAGGCTTAAATTAAACTCACAGTCACTTAGTCTCCATTTATTTGTTGTATAAAATTATTATTGAATTCACTTGATAACTTTATTGGTTGATTTAACAATGAAAATGCATCTTAATAAACATATTAATGTTAGTTAAGAAAATAGCATGCAGCACATCATACTACATTGTCAGCTACTATTTAAAATATGCGACACAGAAACACATCATACAAGACATATAAAGCAATAAATTGGGAAATATTAATGTTAATATAAATTTAGACACTAATAGAAACATGAAGAACAGAAGCACAGACATGAAAAGCACAAATAGTTCATAAGATCCTGAACAATAATCACTGTGACTGAATTAAACATCAACTTGTAACAGTCAATCTAAAATAAACACTCACATGACTACAATGAGTGTTCTAACTTTACAACCCATCAGATCAATATTGTCATCAATCGCCTTTTAATTTCACTCCAGACTGAAAAGCGAGGTGTGCATTTATATGATTAGATTATTTGATATTTAAACGGTAAAACGTTTTCTTACTCCACTTCCTGTTTTGTTAGTTATGCTGCTCTTCTGTCATGTCTTAATCTCTTACCTGGAAACTTATTTATCACAAGTTGACAGTTATTGATCACCTCTTTGCTTTGGGACTTAAGTTGTCTCATTTTATACAACAAAAGTAGGTGATCAATCATCTTTCTGTTCTTTCTGTTTATTGAGTTTGAGAGAGAAAAGTTGTTAATGACCAATTTAGGTTAAAAGCAGATGCTGTAAGCTTTTAATGGCCTTTAAATCACAGTGTTATTGTTAGTTACAGATGTGGAAGTTATGTATATAGTGAAGTTATTGGAAGTGATTTGTTGTTAATTGCCATGATTGCACTAAACTATAATGATGTGTGGTGAATGGTGAGGCAGGAGCTGTATGACATGCAGGTGTTACCAGTTAAGGCTCGGTGTGCATGTTATCTTTATTAGTAAAGTTAAATACCATATTCTTGTAAAATCTATGGTTAGATCTAATAGTTATTATACATCTCAACTTTTCTTTATGTTGTGCATAGTAGTAATGAAAGATAATTTACATTATTATATGATTTGATTGATAGTGGTTGAACTACTCTTTGCTACTCGTTATTTTTCATCACTTTGGCTGATAAGTTAAATTAGTGATAATTTCCTCAATAATGTGCATCAGAGTATTATTATTTGCAGTTGTTTCACTCGCTATATATTCCTTTTATATGTGTTTCAGAAGCACACACCCTCCTATCCTCATACACCTTTAAATGAGGCAACAATGAAGGTTCAAGTTCAAGTGGAAATGACCAAGTTTGTCATTTAACCGCTAAAACTAAGAAACAGTGACTAATCAGACGTCCAGCAGCGATTCCTCTCTTCACATCAGCAGTTAGTAACCTTGAGATAACCTTCAGATAACCTTGAGCAACAACAAATCTGCCAGTCTTGAAGATTGCATGCTGTTATTTGTCAGCAGAGGGAATGCTAACTGTTAGCTTGTGGCCGACAGAGTAACATCAGACAGCTTGATGATCCCTGACTGTTCCAGGATCAGCAGCTTGGACAGCGGTTGTGTCTCTTTGCTGCAGAATGTTGTAATGATCCACCTGAGCTGTACAGGAGAGCAGGAGGAGGAGAGAGACTGGAGCCTCTCAAACCTTTATCACACATCAACACATTATTTTACACCAAATACCTTTTCAGTTGACTGTAGCTTTGATGTGATTCAGAAGACTCCAGAGAGATGAATCAAGCCACCGAGGCTGAAATGTTGCTTAACAGGTTAACTGTTCACAGCATGAAGCAAAGAAACACACTGTATTAAAAACACAACAAGCACAGATCAGAAACACCTGCAGCTTCATCAAATTCCTGCTTTACAAAGAAAAACACACCTGCCAGCTGTTAGCTGCACTGTACATAGACAAAGTCCCAGCCATAAGTATCTGTGCTGTATGTGTCAGAGCAGGACTGACTAACATTTATCAGTTAGACTCAACAACATGAACAGTGACGCTGATCAGAGAGTGAAATCTAACGCTGCATTTTACATGTGAAAGCAGAACTGCTCCAAGTATCAAAAACACCTCACTGATATTCATTATTAACATTACACAGGACAACCTGATATTTATTGATCAGCATTGATCACAGAGACACACTGGTACAACTAAATATTAAAGTGAACACAGACTGAGCTGTCTGACCTTTAACCAGATGATTTGTTCTCACCTTCCTCTGAAGAAAAACATCCACCATTTTATTCAAATCCAAGTCGGATTCATTTTCCAAATGACAGAACTGAGATGTTTTCTTATTTTTTCTCTCCTGATACTGACTCTCAGTACTCAGAGTATCTGCTGATACTGAGTACCGATCAATACCACTGCTCTCTTTTTCCCCAAATTACAATCTGTAAACCTGATTGGGATCATTTTAATGTGAGAACATGAGGTCAGAGATGCTGTGGCAGTAAAAACTGAGTCAGCAGCTGCTGAGACTGAATGAATGTTGAAAAACCAGCCACAGTTTGTGACCAGTAATAAGAATAAAAACTGAAACTATTTCATTCATTCATCATCATTTATCATTAATGACTTATTATGGCAGCTTGAATCTGCTGAAAATACATTTTATTTTGCTTTATTTTCTGACTGGAATAATAAGACAAGAATCAGAGTCAGAACTGATCAAATCTTAAAGCTGGACTCTAACGAGGAGCTTCTTCTGTGAAATAAACAGAGGTGGAGGAAGTATTCAGATCAATTACTCAAAAGTATCAATACTACAGTGAAAAAATACTCTGTTACAAGTTAAAGTCCTGCATTTGTAAAATCTAAATCTGAAAAGTAAAAATAAGTGAAATAAATGTAGTGGAGTAAAAAGTATAAAGTATTATTAAAATGTGTGTACTCAGGTAAAGTACAAGTACCTGATGATTGTAGTAAAGTACAGTACTTGAGTAAATGGACCAGTGGAAATAAAGAAAACAAAGATGATGGTTTGATGTTTTACTTCAACACTGAATCTAATCCAGCTGCTGCAGCAGTTTTACAACCTTAAAGCTACTTAAGGGGAAATATAAAGTGGAAACTGGATTAGAAGAGGTTCATAAAATGTCAAAGCTTCCTGTTTCACAGCTGATATTTATGTAGATTTATTGGAGTTGTGTCCATGTCACAGGTTTGAACCCAGCTTGTCTCCCTGTGAGACAAAAACACACTGTTGTATATTTGAGTGTCAGCTCATTGTTGATGCATCAGCACCACCTGCTGTCCAAACCAACAAACTACCTGCTACTGTCCACAAGAATACATTACAACCACAATCAATATTTCATTCACTAACACATGAAATATTATCCAGGGTAGAGCTGCTAACGGTTGTGTTTTTAACATTTTACAATAAGTTACCAAAGAAAAAGCAAATGACAAATCCTGATAATTGATGAATTATTAATAAGTACTTCCTGAATAACTGTGAATGAAGGAATATACACTCACTGAGCACTTTATTAGGAACAGCACACTAATACTGGGCAGGGCCTCCCTTTGTTCCCAAAACAACCTCAATTCTCGGTTGCATGGATTCCACCAGATGTTGTTTTTCTGGTTCCAGCAGAAATAACGACAACATAAGAGCTTTGTTTCAGAACAACATTGTTGCTGTTCCCTGTACAATATCATACTGGAATTATTATGTGAAAGATAGAAACTGGAGAAAAGTTTGGACTCCACAGCAAAGCTTTTTCATATCTGATGAGGTCAAATACATTTTTAAAAGTTGATTCATGAGTTTTATCCTGTAACATTTTTCCTTCAGAAGTTAAAAGCGATACTGATGTGATGTTTTCTTTCTGTGAATTACAACCTGAAACTGTTTCTCTCTTATTGTGGAGCTGCAGATTCACCCATAAACTCTGGAAAGACATGAAGACCTTCATAGTTCAAAACTTTCCCCTTTTCTTCTAAGATATTATTTTGAGTTTCTATTTACATGATTAAGACAATGACTCTTATTTTATTATGAATTTAAGTTTTATCATTGCAACATTTTACCTTCACAAATGTAAATTTACTAAAAGAAAGAAAACATCCCTTTAGAGCTGCTACGATTAGTAAATTAATCAAACAGAATGGGGAACTATTCTGATCATTTTTTTGAAAAAAACACCAAAACTGGTTCTAGTTTGTCAAATGTGAATATTTTGACAAGTTATTTTTACTTCTATGATAGTAAACTTGTTAACTTTGGGTTTTGGACTGTTGGTCAGACAAATGAAGAAATTTGAAGACGTCAACTCAGGCTTTGGGAAAATGTGAGGATCATTTGAATTTAGAAAAAATTACTCAGCAATAAAACCAACATTGTTAAGTGTTCAGCTGATTGAGGCAGTGGAGGAGAACAAACACCTCGAGATCTACACTGAAAACAAACTGAAGTCAAACTATCACACTGACTTTATTTTGAAGAAAAGACAAAAACGGCTTCTTTGATTCTGACTGTTTTATGTTGAGATCTTCTTATATGTGTTTTATTCAGAGTATTATGACATTCTGCATCCTCTGTTGCCATGGTAACACTGATGCTGCACAGAAGGACATCTACCAAACCCGGAACCTGTCAAAGACCGAAAACCTGCTGCTTCACCCACAACACCCTGTTCAGTGAGCTTCAGCTCCTCCCATCAGGCCCACGTCTTCAGGCCTCCAGCTGCAACAGTAACAGAGCGAGGAATTCCTTTATCCCATCAGCCATCGCTCTCTATAACACACAGCAGCACATAAAAACTCCTGGTACTCACAGCAGTACTGTAGTCAGTGCTGCACAGTGGAAAGTATGGTATTGTGTATATTTCTGGGCTGCATTGTGTCTTCTCTCACATTGAATCTTTGTACTCCAGGAGCACTGCTGGACGCTGCTGTGTAGTAGTTTAGTGTGTTTTATGAAGGATGTGCGCCATGTGTGGACTATGTCTTGGATTGCTTTTTTCTTCTCAGTGTGTGTGTTTCTTTTATTGTGTTTGTTAAGTTTTGGACAAACACTGCAAACCAATTTCTGGATCACATGATCTCACCTACAAGTTTAAATTATATAGTTATTGTTAAACCCTCCTGATTGGCTGATCAGTGTTTACTTACAGCCTAATGCAAATGACTTGTTAAATATCGTTATGAGATATAAACTATTCATTTTGACATAATAATCATCATCATCATCATCCTCATCAACCTTTATTTAAACAGGGAGGGCCTTTGAGAGCAAGCTCTCTTCTACAGGGACGAGTTTCTAATATTTTAATATATTTTTAATGTTTTAGCTTAATAACAAACACATCTGTTGCTCATAATTCATGACATCATTCACACTTTGCACCAGAACTGGAACTAATGATTCTTTTCATCACTGATACTCTGCAGACTATTTTTTACACTAAAGTAAAGTCTCAAAAATCTCCATTTCGTTCTCATTGGCGGCACCTATGGTGATAAGCAGTAATTGCAGGTGTGTTTTTGGACATCACTAGCAGAGACCATACTATTTAGTATGCCAGAAAAAGATTGAGTATGTTAATGCAGTATGCCAAGAATACCAGGATGCATCTAGTCACACTTTGCGGTATGCATGCCAGCATGCTTTTCTGGCTATTCTGACCCATAATCCTCTGTGCAGCAGAAGATACGCCACATCAACTGAGCAACGACAGAGCACAGACAGATGACAGCACATTGACAGTCTGCGTGTCTTTGGTGAGCTCAGTGAATGGCGTTTTGTTGTATTGCCAAGATAAGAAATGTGGCACCAACCATTTTTTTCAGCAATATTCAAATATTGCGCCACAGACTACAATGGATGTATGAGCAAGAGGGTCAAAGTTCAAGGCGTAATGTTATGACGAAGTAGTACGTCCCAATTGTGTGCATACTGTATGCTACACTACGTACTTTGTATAGCATAGCAGCTGTAGTATGTACTAAAAGTAAAAAGAAAAAGTATGGTGTGCCCTAACCTACTGACGCTAGCCACATAACTGCAAGGTCCGCAGCTCGCAGTGGACCTTTGTTGCATGTCATTTCCTGTCTCTTTCTCCCCTCATTTCCTGTCAACTTATCACTGTCATTGTCCAATAAAGGCATGAAAATGGCCAAAAATACATATTTAAAAAGAAAAAGTATGTGATTTGGAATCTAACATACTAACATACTATTCATACTAAGTATGACGTCAAATTGATTATGTAGTGCGTTCTAACTGCATAGTATGTGGATTTTGTGTACGCAAGAAATGCCTGGATGTATCTAGATTAGCAAGAATATCTGTGTAAGCAGCGTTAGCTTACTAGACATACTCAACTGCCCCAAAATGTGTTGTGTCTCTTTAGACTGTACAATGGCGGACTGCAAGGCAGACAGTATTTTACACTAAAATATTTAATAATTTTAATTTGCCTTAAAATAATACTGTAAAATATTACGTTGAGTGGAGGAGGTCATTTGTGATAAACAAATTTCATTCAATGGCTGCAAGGACCGGTCATGTTGTGATGCATGACTGTATCACATGACTGTCTTGCTTGAATATTCTTGAGTGAACTGCTGGTAATGGCATAGTCAATCATTCATTTAGAAGGCAGTATTATTGACTGATTATGTAGTAGGCAGTACACAGCACATTCAAACTGAAAATGGTGTGCACGATCTTGCTACGGTTTCCGGGTTGAACAACGAGTTTCCTCGAAACATTGTGCAACAGGCTTTGAGGTGTATTTTCTCATTTGGTGGGTGTGTCAGAGGTGTTAACCAATCAGCAGCAACATGTATATAAACCCTTCCTTATTAAAAAGGCCTTCTCAGCTGCTATAGTTGCAACACTTGCGTAACACAACATGGTGTCCAACGTACCGTTTAAATAAATGTTTTGCTATGTTTTGTCGGGGCTGAACGCGGATTTGCTTCACACACAAGTGAGTTGAAGAGCAAGTCTGTTGTGTTAGCCCTGTCTACCCTCTCTGGTGGACCAACTACTGCAATAACTGTGTGCTGCCTTTGAATTTTTCCTGGGAAAGCCACCAACACCCAGTTCGTAATACTCATAATACTACAAATGCAAGAGCTTTCATCAGTGGGCCAAAGGCTCAGTCACCATTGTGTTACCTCATTCAGCGATAGATAGTGACTAAACAGACATTTAAATGAAAATCTTCAAGATTATTATTTTAAAGTCCTGTATTTGTAAAATCTAAATCTTAAAAGTAAAATTAACTTAAATAAATGTAGTGGAGTATAAAGTAGTAAAGTATGAAGTATTATTAAAATGTGTGTACTCAGGTAAAGTACAAGTATCTGATGATTGTACTAAAGTACTTCAGTAAATGAACCAGTGGAAATAAAAAAAAAACTTTACTTCAACACTGAATCTAATCCAGCTGCTGCAGCAGTTTTACAACCTTAAAGCTACTTTTAGATTAGAAGAGGTTCATGAAATGTCAAAGCTTCCTGTTTCACAGCTGATATTTATGTAGATTTATTGGAGTTGTGTCCATGTCACAGGTTTGAACCCAGCTTGTCTCCCTGTGAGACAAAAACACACTGTTGTATGTTTGAGTGTCAGCTCGTTGTTGATGCAGCAGCACCACCTGCTGTCCAAACCAACAAACTACCTGCTACTGTCCACAAGAATACATTACAACCACAATCAATATTTCATTCACTAACACATGAAATATTATCCAGGGTAGAGCTGCTAACGGTTGTGTTTTTAACATTTTACAATAAGTTACATGAAATACTAAGTTACCAAAGAAAAAGGAAATTACAAATCAGGGACGACCTGATAAAAGTATGGTATTGTGTATATTTCTGGGCTGCATTGTGTCTTCTCTCACATTGAATCTTTGTACTCCAGGAGCACTGCTGGACGCTGCTGTGTAGTAGTTTAGTGTATTTTATGAAGGATGTGTGCCATGTGTGGACTATGTCTTGATTGCTTTTTTCTTCTTAGTGTGTGTGTTTCTTTTATTGTGTTTGTTGAGTTTTGGACAAACACTGCAAACCAATTTCCTTCTTAATCTTAATTTTCTCTATTTTCTGACATTTCATAGACAAAATGATGAATAGAGACATCTCTAACTAGATTTACTCTCCTCTCCTCACATGTTTTAAAATGTCTTTTTTCATATATTTATTCCTCCTTGTTGTGTGTGTTCAGTCTGTATGGATTGCTGTTTTCTTGTATCGTCACATGGTGGCGCTGTTTCCTTGTTTGTATATTTCACCTGATTTCAGTAATAAAGTTAAAGAATAAAGAAAACACAGAAAATCTAAAGTTAGTAAATTTCCTGGAAAGAACCAAGTACTTAAGCAGTAATTTATAGGTCAAATAAAGACAGTGTTCAGTTGGTTCACTTCCAATGAATGAATTCCAGTTGCTAAGCTAGCATAAGCTAAAGTCTTTTAGTCAGTTCACAGCAGGTCAGACAAACATACAAACATGTTTCATCTACAGAAAAACATACAATTCAACATATATGAGAATAAAGTTTCCAATAATAAATGACTGATGAATAAATATTAACTCAGGTGGAAATGGAAATCTATAAATAGACCAAATTACACAGACAATTCTTTCCTGGAATAATGGAGCTTTAAAATAAAGTGTAACCATAAACTCAGATGGCGTCCTGGTGGTCCAGTGGTTCAACAAAAACATCTAACAGATCCACAGAAACAGAAAAAAGGACACAGATTCAATCAAATATGCTTCATTTATACACAAAGACAGAAACAATAACTACAATAAAAATAGATGTTATACATGAAGCTGAAGCTTGACACAGAATAAAAACACTGCAAGTTCATTTATTTCCACAGATGTTTATTAGAATTTGGTCTTTGTTTCCCACCATCATCATCCCACCACCCTCCCTTCAAAAGTCTATAAAACTTCTCAAAACCAACGTTACACAATGTTTTACAAAAAAATAACAAACATACAGGAAGAAAATAAACCAGTAAAACACACATAAAATTCAAATTTAGCATATGAAACAAAAATAATCAGTAGATCAGTGGATAATGAAAAAAGGTAACGTCTGCACACAAAGTTTAATAATGGCAACGTTTTGATCCCACTTGGATCTTCGTCAGGCCAGAATTTTTAAAAAAATAGAAAATACACCCATATTTATACATCATGACAAACTCTGTGGTTAAACATCCAAAAATTCAATAAAGTACACAGAAAAGTAATACAAAAGCCATACGTCAAAAATATCAAACATTCATCTTATATATAAACATTCTATCAGATTCATCATCCCATATGACTTATAACACCTGTTTTTAATCTTTTCTGCATCAAACAGCTCATGTATAACACATCTGTAAAGTGCTGATTCAACAAAATCCAGAGATAACTGTTCAGTTTGTAGTCAGTTAAGAGACTTAAGTGAAGATGACAAAATCCAGATCCAGACTCTGGTCCAGATGGATCATCAGGATCCAGCTGATCCTCTCTCAACACACACTCCTGGATGTTCACTCACACTCTGACAGAGATCACCAATCCCGCTCCTTCCATCTGATGAGAGAAGAAGAAACAACAGAGGTCATAAATCAGTGTTTAGTGAGACTCACTTCATCAGCTGTCAGTCAGTGATGCAGCACATCCAGTATAAAGAGCAGCAGGGACTTCAGTCCTGTTCAGACCAGAAGTGGAACAGCTGTGCAGCGTAGCCTGCTTCCTTTCAGCTCTCATGTTAACGTGTTGGAGTGAACACACTGAGCTCCAAGCTCACACACCTGCACAGACTTTTGCTATCAAGTCTGTTTACTCTGCAGATTTCACTCAAGTACACAGAGGAAATAAAGTGCTGAGAGTCATGAACACATCATTACTGCAGAAACAGAGACATTCACTCATCAGTTTACTGATGGATTTACTGTTGATACATGTCAACTGTTAGAAAAGTTGAAAGCTACAGAGTCTCTGTGGGATTTGAAGATCTTTCCTGCTGTTAAATCATCACATGACAATCAGTCAGAGCTCTCAGCTAAACAGCTGCTGTGATTCCTGGACTTCAGCAGAGGTTCTGGTCTGTATAAAGACCACATGGTTACTAAACGTAATGATGCTTGTGTGAAATCAGAGCCAGTGATTTGCAGGCTGCAGTCAGACTGATCTTAGAGCTCTGACAAAGATGAACTGATCAATTCTTTAGTGTTGAAATGAGAGAACAAACACTTTCAGATCAGATTTGATGGTAGGACAGTTTGATGATGAGGACCACTGTCTCTATACATCTTGTAAGGCTGTCAGCTGTAATCCAGCTTTATTTCCTGCAGACATCAATCAATCAATCAATCTTTATTTATATAGCGCCATATCACAACAGAAGTCATCTCAAGGCACTTTTCACATAGAGCAGGTCAAGACCGTACTCTTTAATTTACAGAGACCCAACAATTCCCCCATGAGCAAGCACTTGGCGACAGCGGTAAGGAAAAACTCCCCTTTAACGGGTAGAAACCTCAAGCGGACCCCGGCTCTTGGTGGGCGGCCATCTGCTTTGACCGGTTGGGTTGAGAGAGAGAAAGAGAGAGGGAAAGGGGGAGGGGGGACAGAAGAAAAACAATGACAACAACAAACAACAACAAGCACAAGCAGCAACAGCCAGGGAAGGATGCCATCAGGACTGTGAAGGACCGCGAAGGTTCGGCCCGGGACTCAGGTTTTTCTGTGAGATGAGAAAGCACAAAAAACTCTGGGGAAGAAGCAAAGTTAGTGACATGCATTGATGTTACATGAATGCATACAGATGGAGAGGAGGAGGAGGAGGAGAGAGGAGCTCAGTGCATCATGGGAAGTCCCCCAGCAGTCTAGGCCTATAGCAGCATAACTAAGGGCTGATCCAAGGCGAGCCTGGTCGGCCCTAACTATAAGCTTTATCAAAAAGGAAAGTTTTAAGCCTACTCTTAAACATAGAGAGGGTGTCTGCACCCCGGACTGAATCCGGTAGATGGTTCCATAGAAGAGGAGCCTGATAGCTGAAGGCTCTGCCTCCCATTCTACTTTTAAAGACTGTAGGGACCACCAGTAAGCCTGCATACTGGGAGCGCAGTGTTCTAGTGGGATAATACGGTATTATGAGCTCTTCAAGATATGATGGTGCCTGACCATTAAGGGCTTTGTAAGTTAGGAGAAGGATTTTAAATTCTATTCTAGATTTTACAGGAAGCCAATGTAGTGAAGCTAAAATGGGAGAAATGTGGTCTCTTTTTCTAGTTTTAGTCAATACACGTGCAGCTGCATTCTGGACCAGCTGGAGAGTCTTTAGAGACTTGTTAGGGCAGCCTGATAATAAGGAATTGCAATAATCCAGCCTAGAAGTAACAAATGCGTGAACTAGTTTTTCTGCATCTTTTAGGGACAGGATGTGCCTGATTTTTGTGATATTACGTAAGTGAAAAAAGGCAGTCCTTGAAATTTGATTTATGTGGGAGTTAAAGGACATATCCTGATCAAAGATAACTCCCAGATTCCTTACGGTGGTGCTGGAGGCCAGGGTAATGCCATCCAGAGCAGCTTTATCATTAGATAATGTGTTTCTAAGGTGTTTAGGGCCAAGCACATTAACTTCAGTTTTATCTGAGTTTAGTAGTAGAAAATTGCAGGTCATCCAGGTCTTTATGTCGTTAAGGCATGTTTGGAGTTTGTTTAACTGATTGGGTTCATCTGGCTTCATTGATAAATATAATTGGGTATCGTCTGCGTAACAATGAAAATTTATGGAGTGTTTCCTAATAATATTACCTAAAGGAAGCATATATAAGGTGAATAGAATTGGTCCAAGTACAGAACCTTGTGGAACTCCGTGTCTAACTTTTGCCTTCACGGAGGATTCATCATTCACATGTACAAACTGAAATCGGTCTGATAAATAGGACTTAAACCAGGTTAATGCAGTTCCTTTAATGCCAATTAAATGTTCCAGTCTCTGCAAAAGGATTTGATGGTCAATTGTGTCAAATGCAGCACTAAGATCTAACAGGACAAGTATAGAGACAAATCCTTTGTCTGATGCAGTTAGGAGGTCATTTGTGACTTTCACCAGTGCTGTCTCTGTGCTATGATGCGCTCTAAATCCTGACTGAAAATCCTCAAATAAACTATTGTTATGTAGAAAGTCACATAACTGATTAGAGACTGCTTTCTCAAGGATCTTGGATAGAAATGGAAGGTTAGATATAGGTCTATAATTGGCTAAAACACCTGAATCAAGAGTAGGCTTCTTAAGAAGAGGTTTAATTACAGCTACTTTAAAGGACATCAACACAACAACAACAGTCGTCTTCACATCAACTCAAACACATGATCACAACAAGCTTCTGGCTGATCTGATTGGCTGACTGTTCTCTCTCTCTCTGTCTTTCTGTCCAATCCTGAAGCCTGTCACCATTCTCCTCTCACAGCTTCACTGAGGAAAGCAGCCACTGAGAAGGTTGAAGGTTCACCAGGAAATACTGGATCTTTGCTTTGATACTAACTGTGTTTAATACAATACTGCTGAAACCAGCACAGACTGACTCCAACTCTCTACTCACTCCACATACTCCAGTCTACAGTCTGGACTCTCCTGAAGATCAGACAGCTGCTTCACGTCCCAGTCCATCAGGTCATTATCTTCTAGATGCAGCTCTCTCAGATGGGATGAGGGGTTGGACTTCAGAGCTGAGGCCAGAGAATCACAGCTGATCTCTGACAAACTGCAGCCCCTCAAACTGAATAAAGAATAAATGACGTCACTTTAGAAAACAAAGTTCATGTTTGCAATCATTCAATGTTTCATAATCTGTTCAGAGCTGAAGAAGGTTTAGAATGTAGAAGTTTAGAAAGTTGTAGATGTGATCTCTAGATCCCCTACGAGACAGCCAGAGTCAGCTGACCATCCTGAGTCACCACAGTCCCGTAAACTGCGGCGGGTCCACAGACTGAAACTATTCACGTCACGGTTTACGGGACTGTGGTGACTCAAGGCAGCTAATATAGCAGCTAGCATCTACGTTACTTTTACACTTAAAATAAGATTTTTGTGCACGTTGTAATAACTGGATTTAAACAAAGTGGACATTTTACACATCATGCTGCTCTAACTGAACCATTTACAACAAGTAACCACTGCACACACACAACACAGAGCACATGTACATGTTTACTGAGTAAAGACACAAATGCAAAGATCCATCTCTGGATTTCAATAATCAATTATTGATCATTCAAATAAGAATCGCGATTAATCTGAAAATCTATTTTTTTGTCCTAAAGTTTAGAAGATGGAAACTCCAAACAGCTGAACCCAACAGGATGCAGGTTAAAAACTGTCAAATAGAAAAGATAAAAACAGAGTTTCAGAGGTTCAGAGTGAATTATCCAGTGTAGATTTTTCTTGTTATATGAAGGTTTTAAATGTGCAGCTCAACATTGTTCTGACAGTCAATGGACTAAACCACTGAAGAAGAAAATAGATCCTCAGTGTGGATCAGCATAATATCAGCTTTATGTCTGCAGTTTAGTGTCACCACAACTGTCACATCATATTAATCTCAGCACAGAAGTAAAAAATGGTGTCTTACTCCAGAACCTCCAGTCTACAGTGTGGACTCTCCAGAAAATCACACAGCTGCTTCACGTCACACACGTTGTTGTCAGACAGATTCAGCTCTCTCAGATGGGAGGGGTTGGACTTCAGAGCTGAGACCAGAGAAGCACAACTGATCTCTGACAAACTGCAGTCAAACAATCTGAATAAAGAATAAATGATGTAGATTAAAATCCATTTATAATCCAATCAGATGTGTTCAGGTTTTAAATGTGTAGTTCAACATTACTATGTCCTCATCAATGAGCTTTTCACTAAAATGAGCAGAGTAACTTTGTCATTGTGTTATTGTGGATCATCATGATGTCAGCCTTCTACAGACATCATCCAAATGTCACCACAACATTCAGACACATATTCATGTCAACAGTGATTCATAAAAAATAATTTAAACACCTGCATTTAGATCAGTGTGTGTGTTCTGAAGGATCAATATCAATGATCAGACATTATTGTGTAAAAAACATTAAATAATCTAATAAAAGAAATATTTCTCCTTCAGCAAGTAAACTTGATCAATTTAAAACAGATATTAGTTGAGAGGATCTTCTGTATACAAATATGACTCTTTACCAAAAGTTATAAACATTCATTTATTTTAACAACTAACAGTGGACATTTTCTACAGTTTCTTTAAGAATCAGTCATCTTTTATAACTACAGACTAAACTTTGTACAGTAAAAAAATGAAAATATGGAAAAAAGAAAATGAACTTCATGGATGTAAGTTATGTATGTACATAAATTAGGTTCAGTTGTTAAACATTAAGATCAACAATAGTAACAGACAGTCAATGAACTCACTCCAGAGTCTCCAGTCTACAGTCTGGACTCTCCAGAAAATCACACAGTAGCTTCACGTGTGATTCCTGAAACTTTCCTACAGACAGTTCCAGATGTCTCAGATGGGAGAGGTTGGACTTCAGAGCTGAGGCCAGAGAAGCACAACTGATCTCTGACAAACTGCAGTCAGTCAATCTGAATAAAGAATAAATGATGTAGATTAAAATCCATTTATAATCCAATCAGATGTGTTCAGGTTTTAAATGTGTAGTTCAACATTACTATGTCCTCATCAATGAGCTTTTCACTAAAATGAGCAGAGTAACTTTGTCATTGTGTTATTGTGGATCATCATAATATCAGCCAGAGCGGCGCCAGACAATTATCAGCAGGGGGGCACAAGGTCGTCACGGGTGGGCACTCCTTTTTACATGCTCATAGATCAGACATTTCTTTCTTTTTTTTGGTAGTTTAATGTAAATGAGTCAGATGAATGGCTTTCTATACATAAAACAAGAAATAACACAATAAAGTGGAAACTGTTTATATTGATCACATCTGTCTGGATCAAATTGATCACTATCAACAGATGATTATTATAACTGATTTTTAAACATTTTTTCTTTATTTCTCATGCAGAATACCATCTAATTGACATTTGTATATTTATTACATGAATATAAAGTAATGAAACAAGCAGCTTCGCTATTTAATGAATTTTACTGACTGTTTTAAAATACAGTACAGCTGTTTAAACGCTGGTTGTTGTGTCGCTGTTGTGTCGCTGCTGCATCTCGTTGGCTGGTTTTTGGCAGTTTGTCATGAGCTTCGAGGAAACGTTTTTCATTGAGAGAAAATGATTTTCTTTTTCCCGTCATGATTTCAATGTGCAGGCAGCAGCAGCCTCAGGTCACCAGCTGGAAGCAGACGGGTTACCACGAGGCAGTAATGGTGCCGCAGCCGCCAGGAACATATCAAACATGTTTCATGGGAGTAAAATAAAAAAAAATAGAATTACTGTGGTTTTAAATTTTTTCCATATGGATTCATGTATGAAAAGACCCAAAATGAACACTGTACTTGATTAGTATAAGCAAACTATTTAAACAACATTTGTATAAGAATGATTCAGTCTCAAGCTTTGTGATCCATATAAGCGATTGATCACTGTAACTGTGATCAATACAGGCGGTTTCCACTGTAATAACCAAACCAACACTGCATAACTCTTGAAACAAATTGAACAATGAATATGTTACACTTTAGAACTTCCTCACAGAAACCACAATCCTAACATGCCACGGCGGGCCAGGATAAATAACACTGGCTTACCTGCGGCTACTATTCCTACACAAGGCCGAGTCTTCTGGGCTTTGAGTTGGAAAGGTTGATTATATCTTTGTAATCACAAGTGTCAGTTAGTTCTCTTTCAAAAGACAAAAACGTCAAGTTGTTCAGGTGTCCAGTCAACATGGAAGATCTGATGGATCTGTTGTTACCCCGTATTTGGTGACTGAAGGGTCCTTTAGAGTAGGAATGTGCGATTAATCGATTTTGGCTTCCAACGATTATGAAAACAAGATAATGGAGATAAAACGATTATTGTTTATTATTGTCATTTCGCAGTGATGCTCTCGTTTTGTCTTGTGTTATAAATCCAGCAAACCTCTTTCCTTTACAGCAGTGCGCTTTCGCTCCTCCTTAAACGCCTCCGACAGGCGTTGAGCGTCTCTGTCCACAGACTAACCTGCCTTCACCAGGCTGACTGACAGCTGGGATTTACTGAACCTAAATAGTTTGCATGTCGGCTCCACGGGAAGAAATCAACAGTGTTTGTACTTATTGATTCATTGGTTTTATTTCCTCGCCCACTGTAGCGAGTGAATCTGCCTGTAGTGAAACCGGAGGTAACGTTAGCTGGGAGGCTAGCGGAGGCTAGCTGGCTGTGCTTCCCTCCGGTCATGCTGCGGCTAACGCTCCGCTAGCCTCCCAGCTAGCCCCGGCTCTCCGTCTGGATCCAACCGGAGCACCGAGCCCCGGTTTGTTATTCAGGTTAAAGTGGGAAGAAGCAGCGGGTCTGTCGGGCAGCTGAGTGAAGTGGAGTCTGCGGAGGAAACACCGGGACCGTCAGGATGAAACAGTCCGCAGAGGAGCTGCTGTGTTCGGCTGCAGAGATAGGAAACACCTCGGCTGACAGGATGTACCACTCTGTTTGAAAAAAACGTTTTCTTTTTCTTCTTCTTTTTGGTTTATAACAGCTATTGGCAACCAGCGTATGAGGTGCATTACCGCCACCTTCTGCTTCGGACTGTGGACCAAAGATTAAATCCTGCACATTACTCCTGTCTGTCTGATAAACTCAAAGAAAACTACTGCTCCACCCACTTGGCAGGTTCATTAAAGTTTTAATGCTGAGCTCCTGAACTCCAGTCTTCATAAGTTCTTCCTTCATATATTGTCTTTCTTGATCATTAGTACAATCTATGATTGCAGGTGTAATAGTCTCCTCAGCCAGGTGGAAAAAAATATGTGCATATATATCAGCATTGGCAAAAATGAGAGTCAAAAAATAATTGTGTTAAATAATCGTGATTATGATTTTTGCCATAATCGAGCAGCCCTACCGTCTATACAAACTCATGTTGTTCAGCCAAACACAAGTAAAAATGTCAAAAGACTAAAACATGACACATTTATATGTGTCATGTCATGTCCTCAGCCAGGTGGAAAAAAATATGTGCATATATATCAGCACCGGCAAAAATGAGATGGAAAATATTGGATATCGGCAAAAAATCCAATATCGTGCATGCCTAAAACACATATACAGCTGGGTATTTCTGTGATTTAAACAGCTGTCTGTGCAGATTACGCTTCACTAAATGCAACAGAAAAAAAAAAAAACATGGGGTCTCCGTGAGACACTCAGAGTCAGTGTCGACTGCTACATTTAATAAAATGGAAGCGTTTCTGTTCCATGAGTCAAAATGAAATTGTGTTAAATACTTGTGATCTCAATATTGACCAAAATAATCGTGAGTATGATATTTGCCATAATCGAGCAGCCCTACTTTAGAGCCAACAAATGTCTCACAACCATCCTGCTGTGACTTCACTTTAAGGCACGGCCTGGTCCCAACATGCTTCATCCTCTGGATGAGTTTTTGATAAAAAGTGGCTCAAACATAACTGCTTAGCCACAGTTTCCAACTTTCATCTAGCTGTTAGCTACATGAAACTGCGTTGTGACAGTGCGTGCGTGATGTAGCCTAACTTCAGTCACGTACAGTAAGACAGGAAGTTTCCATGAATCTGAAGTTTGGGTGGGGAACAACATCCCAATTGGACAGACATTGCCCCCCAGTGCCCCCCTGTCCTGCTGGCTATGATGTCAGCCTTCTACAGATATCATCCAAATGTCACCACAACATTCAGACACATATTCATGTCAACACTGATTTATAAAAAATACTTTAAACACCTGCATTGATCTCTCTGTGTCCCTGTGTGTGTGTGTGTGTGTGTGTGTGTGTGTTCTAAAACATAAATATCAATGATCAGACATTATTCATTAAACACATTAAATAATCTAATAAAGAAATATTTCTCCTTCAGCAAGTAAACTTGATCAATTTAAAACAGATATTAGCTGAGAGGATCTTCTGTATACAGATGTGACTCTTTACCAAAAATTATGAACATTCATTTACTTTAACAACTGACAGTGGACATTTTCTACAGTTTCTACAGTCAGTGAACTGACCTCAGAGTCTCCAGTCTGCAGTGTGGACTCTCCTTAAGATCAGACAGCTGTTTCATGTCCGAGTCCTTCAGGTTATTTTCTCTTAGATCAAGATATCTCAGATGGGATGAGGGGTTGGACTTCAGAGCTGAGACCAGAGAAGCACAGCTGATCTCTGACAAACTGCAGCCACTCAATCTGAATAAAGAATAAATGACGTCACTTTAGAAAACAAAGTTCATGTTTGAAATCATGCAAAGTTTCATAATCTGTTCAGAGCTGAAGAAGGTTTAGAATGTAGAAGTTTAGAAAATGGAAACTCCAACCAGCTGAACCCAACAGGATGCAGGTTAAAGACTTTCAAATACAAACAGTGAAAAAGAGCTCTCATTAATATTAATGACAACATGCTGCTACTTCAATAAAGACGTAGTGACTTCACCTCTTAAACTCTGCAGCTCCACCAGTGACTCCATCTATACAAACTCATGTTGTGCAGCCAAACACAAGTTAAAAATCCACATGAATATTTCAGATTCTACTCAAGATCCCAACATTTATAATGATATCAAATATGTCAGGATGGATGTTGGGAAAATAGGAGGAAAATGATGTTCAACATATCGACATTATTTACATTTAATGGAATGATGTCGCCATGAAAAAATCACAGCATCTTGTGTTTAAATATTTCTGTTAATATAAACACTGCACAGCTTCATAAAAGTGTTGGAACAAGTAAATACTGGATATTATATTTGTTGCTGTCTGATTGAGGTTTTTGGTTTAAATTTAAAGAACAAAATTTAAAGTGAAGTAGAGCTGGGCAATTAACCGAAAATGTATCAAGACCGACATTAAGACCCTCTCACTGACTTAATCTTTCTCATGTTGGTTAAGTCGGTTAATAATTTCCCCAATGCGTGCGTTCATGAACTGTCCCTTTAAAACAATACTATGTTGTGTTCAGTCATGTGCCTCCGCCCCGTCCAACTAACGTTAGTGCGAGTTCACTCAAAGGAAGCTGGCACCATGGATGACACAAGCACTGACACTGAGCCAACAAATAGGCCTCAACCTGAGCAGCTTATAACTAAAAAGAATACCGTATCTGTGGTTTGGACACATTTCAGCTTCAGTGAAGACGACACAGAGCAAAAATAAGTCAAATGTAAAAACTTTGAAAAAACAATTTCAGTGACCAAAGGTAACACCACCAATCTGTTTAATCACTTGGAACACAATCACATTACTGAATATGAAGAGTTCATGGCTCAAATAAAGAGAGAGACTGACAAACGCTAAAGCGCTTCCACAAAGCAGCTGACGCTAACACAAGCATTTACAAATGCCGCACATTATGCAAAGGATTCAAGAAGATGGAAAGAAATAACTGATGCTATTGCATATTACATCATGAAGGATATGGATCCCATAGCTACTGTGGAACAAAGTGGGTTTAAACATCTTGTTAAAACCCTTGACAAAAGATACGCTGTGCCATCGCAAAAATATTTTTCCTAAACAGCAGTGCCCAACATGTACAAAACATGTCGTGAGAAGGTAGCTGCTGAACTCAAATCTGTTCAGTACTTTGCAGGAACGTCTGATCTCTGGTCAAGTACAAGGATGGAGCCATACTTGAGCCTTACGTCGCACTACATTGATGATGAATGGAACCTGTGCAACAGATGCCTGAAGACGGCATATTTTGCAGATGATGACACATCAGAAATGATTGCACAGGGCCTGAGAAATATGCTGTCTGCATGGGACCTCATGGAAGAGAACCTCATGACCATTACGACAGACAACAGCACTAATGTTATCAAAGCTACACAGCTCAATGGACGGACACGGGAGCAATGTTTTGGACACAGGTTGCACCTGGCAATCGATAGGTAGCACATCAGCTGATCAGACACTATGCTACAGTTGAGCTAGAGCTATCTTTTAGTTCACTTTAAATAAATACTGTGACAATAATAATTAACTATTCATATAGCACTTTTCTTACTGTTACAATGTGCTTCATATTACAATGTTAACTTCACATTACAATGTAAAACAACGCTACAATGACTCATCATTAAAGTAGAAATAAAAATTACACTAGAAGTCTGTTATTAATCTATTATTAATTAAGTAGCTTTGAATTAAGAGATTTCTCCTCATCTATTATTTTGCTTAAGTTTTACAGTTTGTAAAGTCTTTAGGTATAAGTCAAACCCTCAATAAAATAATAATTCATCTTTTCATGTGTGCGTATTTCAGAAAATGCAACGGAAGATCAACGTGTGCAGCAGGAAATGAGGGTTTGCAAAAAGATTGTCAGTGCTTTTTCCTATAGTTGGAAAAAGAAGAAGGCGCTTGTGAAGGCACAACAAGAGCTGAACCTGCCACAACACAAGTTGAAAACTGCATGTGCCACCAGATGGGGATCAATGTAAATGATGACTGCAAGGATCCTTGAGCAAAAGAAAGCCATCACACAGGTCCTCGGTGATGATGAGAAATCAAGGCAACTTGTTCCATCTTGGGCTGACCTGGATGTCTTAGAGGCTGTCAACAAAGCTCTCTCCCCATTGATGGAGTTCACAGATGCCCTGTCAGGAGAAGAGTATGTGACCATTTCATTTGTGAACTCTGTCCTACACATCCTCCATTCATGAGTGCTGGCTGAGGACGAAGATGACATGGAGCTGACTAAAACAATCAAAACCTGCATCCTTGAGTACCTTAAGGAGAAGTTCTCAGAACCCATCACAGAAGAGCTACTGGAAGCATACACTTCTGCACACCATGTCCCCACCATTCAGGAAGAAGTCAGAACAGAGATGATGGAGTCAGCAGCTGCAGTCCACAGGGAAAGTACCCCAGAGAGCACAGAGCTGTCTACGTCTTGATCATAAGCAAAGAAACCAAGGAGGTTATTAGGAAGTTTTTTCAAAGGAAGTGAGGCAACCCTTTCAACTGCACCCACTGTGTCATTTCAGCAAACAGTAGAAGCACAGCTGAGCAGCTACTTGGTGTCTCTCATGCTGGATAGTGAGGAAAATCCACTGGAATGGTGGAGAAAGAATCATGTACACTTTACAACTAAAAGCAAGGTGGTAAAAAAGTACTTTCACATGCCAGCCACTAGCTCGCCATCTGAGGGGTTTTCAGTTCAGGAGGAAACATTGTCACATGCCTCAGATACAGCCTGTTGATCCACTGGAGGTGTCTTGTCCAAGCTTTTCTCTTGCTCTTAATCAGCAGTGTTGCATTAACATTTTCACACATGGCGTTATTTAAAATAATTTATTTTATTTGCAAGAGATGCAAGTTATTATTTTCTACTTTTTTTTAGGGAACTTGCTTTTTACTTTAGAACTAAAATGTGACCTTTTTCACAAGACATTTTCATTTCAAGTGATGTGTACTTTGATTTCAACTGTTTGAAAAATTCAATAAATAACCATAAATAGTTTATCTGTGTGTGTTTCAAACCTTGTCAGCGAACTATGAGGGCAGTATACAAAAAAAAGCATATAAAATAAATAAGTGTTCATTAATCATTATCGAGGTAAAAGTTTGAAATAATCCTGATATCGATTTAGTCATATCGCTCAGCCCTAAAGTGAAGGTGAAATTTAATGTAAAAATCAAGAGTTTCAGAGGTTCAGAGTGAATTATCCAGTGTAGATTTTTCTTGTTATATGAAGGTTTTAAATGTGCAGCTCAACATTGTTCTGACAGTCAATGGACTAAACCACTGAAGAAGAAAATAGATCCTCAGTGTGGATCAGCATAATATCAGCTTTATGTCTGCAGTTTAGTGTCACCACAACTGTCACATCATATTAATCTCAGCACAGAAGTAAAAAATGGTGTCTGACCCCAGAGTCTCCAGTCTACAGTGTGGACTCTCCAGAAAATCACACAGCTGCTTCACGTCACACACGTCGTTTCCAGACAGATCCAGATGTCTCAGATGGGAGGGGTTGGACTTCAGAGCTGAGACCAGAGAAGCACAACTGGTCTCTGACAACCTGCAGAGCCACAATCTGAATAAAGAATAAATGATGTAGATTAAAATCCATTTATAATCCAATCAGATGTGTTCAGGTTTTAAATGTGTAGTTCAACATTACTATGTCCTCATCAATGAACTTTTCTCTAAAATGAGCAGAGTAACTTTGTGTTATTGTGGATCATCATGATGTCAGCCTTCTACAGACATCATCCAAATGTCACCACAACATTCAGACACATATTCATGTCAACACTGATTCATTAGATTAGATTATTTTTTAGTTTGAACATGTTAAAATAACAAAATAAAATATATAGGCAGCAAAACAAAAGAAATAAAAATAACAGCAAACCTTCAGTAAGCAACTTAAATAATAACCATTCAATGGAACTTTTCTAGTCCTACCCCTTTTTATAATTTATCAATCAAATCAAAGCCAAAACATTCAAAACAACACAAGAGAATAAAGATAACTTGCATATAACCAATAACAACAAACAAAAACAACACAAGTCAAAAAGACACTCTGTACCAAATCATATTATTCCAGACCACCTCTTTGTTCATCCATTCTATATCTGTTCAATATGTTATTTTTAAAGATTTGTTTAAACTTACTTAATGTTCTACATGTTTTCATTTCTTCATTATGGTTGTTCCATAGATTAACTCCCTTTATTGTGATAATAATAATAATAATAATATTTATTGAGTTGACTTCCATGAGTTCAATCATAAAATTGATTTGTAAAATGCTGCTGAACTCAGTCAAGTCTGAAATTAGAGGATCAATATGAAATCAGACATGTTGAACTAAACCTGTTCATTATTTATTACATGACCTCCTTCTTCCTGTATTTGGTAGTTTAGTAGGTTTGTGTAATTAAAACATGTTACTGGTGGCAGTAATGATTCCTCCTGTCCATACTGACTGTGAAGTGGTCTCTTCCTAACACAGCTACACTGTAGGAAATGAGTTCATAAGTTCAGCTGAAGCTGATATGAGGCTTTGACAGTTTGGTAGACTCCCACTTGATTTGTCTGACTCAAAGTTACAGACTATTTAGTTCAAAATTCCCTCTTTGAGTTATGATCCCTCCACTGCAGCTCAGCAAGGAAACACTGAAGAAACACAAAAATACTTACTTGATATGTGTAACTCAGACTGCTGAAGACTCATATTAGTTTAAACTTTGGAAATCATTTTTACACAGAATAAGACTGTGGATTTTAAATTTAAATTCTACAGATTTGTGCTCAGGGAAATACCAAAAATGTATTAACCAAACATGTGAACTTCAGTGAAGGATTTGAATTGAATATATAGAAAAAACTGCCAAAGCTACAGCCAGTGAACTGACCTCAGAGTCTCCAGTCTACAGTTTGGACTCTCCAGTCCAGCAAATAGAGGCTTCAATCTTGAACCAGTCAGATGTCTCTCCAGGAGGTTTGCACTCAGCTCAAGCTCTCTCAGATGGGAGGGGTTGGACTTCAGAGCTGAGGCCACAACTTCACAGTGAGTCTCTGAGAGTTTACAGCCAGAAAGTCTGTAATGACACATATATGACAACATATGTTATCATGAAAGACGACACTTTATATTTACTTCATTCATTTGATGATGAAACAGTTTGACATTTCCTATTTTGATTAACATTTGCTCTTCACATCAGTGATTCAGCTCAACTTTTTAAAAAAAAAAAAAAAATTCTGAGGCATTTTATTCCTTTAATGTAAAGCGACAGTTGAGAGATAACAGGAAACAAGAGGAGAGAGAGAGAGACAGGGAATGACATGCAACAAAGGTCAGCCACCTGAATCAAACCACTGATATTGTGATTATATGACATGTATCTTAACCAGTAGGCTACCAGAGCACTCCTAGTTCAGCTAATCGTATCTCACTGTGCTTGGATGAAACAATAATTCTCATCACTCTCTCTCATACCTGCAGACTTTTAATCTTTGTTTTGCTTTAATCTTGCAGATGAAGGGAGAGAAAATGGAGTTACATTGAGGCTTCCATAATGTTCACAGTCTGTCTGTGTGATCTGATCCCATGTCTGTCTCCACAAAGTCAGCATGAGGCATCTTGATAAGAAAAACATTTTTACTGTCCACTATTTTTAATTTTTAATTTGACTGCAGGATATTTTTACTCAGTTCAACTCAGTGAACAGTTACAGTTGAGAAAGATCATCTCTCTTTGCTACCTGCTGTTGTCAGGTTCACATCCATAAGCGGCAAAATTTACTGTTGACAAACACAAATGAAACAAATGGCTTTACAATATTAGACCTGTACATATCAAATATTACTGTAATTCAATATTGAGATGTGCAGGACAGATGACTGCATGATGTTTAGTTGTCAACATTCTTTTCTGAGAATCTGAAAAACTGATTCAGCACAAAAACACAATTAACAAACCAATAAGGTTGAATTATTTTCATCATGATGTCATCAGAAAGATGTTATCAGGGTATCAGCATTAAAATATAACATTGACCTTTAATGTGTATAAGATCTCTTTAAACAGTCTGAATTCTACCATTCTGCTCTTATATATTCATCAGACCTCTGTGCATTTCCTGCTACTACTCTTCTCTACACCAACAAGAGAGAAAACACCTGAGAGTTTCTTTCTGTGACCAACAGAATATGAGAAAGACTTAAAAACAAGACTGTGTAACACGACTTCCCTCTTTAAAAGAAAAAGTTGAATTCATGAGAAATAAAAGGCACCATTGCTCGGTTCAACACACTCAGGGGTTTTGTCTCGTATGACCAGTAATTTACGGAGGCTAATGTAGGTTAATGTTAGCAAACTTTAGATATTGTTGTGTAACTGACATTATACAACAGGTAGTTCTGACTAAGCAATCTGATTAGTCAACTAGACATTTAGAACATGCTCAAATCAGCATGACAGCACACTGAAGCTGAAATTATAGTTTCTGCGTCCGTGAGGGTCCGTGTGACGTAAATTTAATCAACTTGCTCAAATGAATAATGCCTCATCACTCTTATCATATTGCTGGCCAAGTTTTATATACATTAATGTAAGGTGTTAAAAGTTAAACCCTCTTTTTGTTCATTTAAAGAAGAAACAGACATTGTGACAAACATTGTCTACCTCATGCAATAGAAAAGCTGTGAAGATTATAAATTTGTGCTCCAAATTTAATAAACTAATATAATTGTAATGTGTACATTTATTTTTTATATCTTTATTTTCTACTGCACCATTTTCATTTCATATTAATCTGTAATCCCTGGCGTTGTATATTTGTTTGTTCTATATTTCTGTTATATTACTCCATTTATGTTATCTGTATGTGATATTGAAGTTGAATTAATAAAAATATCACTCCGCCGTTCATTAGAACTGTAGACCGTTTATGTGCTGTGTTGCTTTGCTAGTGTCTTTGGGTTATTTTGTTTTGTGGGGATCTGCGATGAAAACCCGGAGCGGAGTTTTGAGTTTTCCTCCTTTTATGTTTGTGAAACTGGATTGAACTGAACTGATTAGGGGTTGTGGGGAAAACAAAACGGACCCTTTACCGAGTGGATTGAACTCTTGAGACTGTGAGACGAGTTACACACACACACACTGAAAAACCGGAACCCTTCTCCACTCGTTATCGTTAACCGGCTCCCCCATAAACAGTAAAACTGAATCATTTTCCCTTCAGTTGAGTTTATCTCAGCTTCCACTCCGGCATCCTCCATCAGCTGTGCCGGTGAGTCGGTGACACGGAGCTACTAGCTTAAAAATGTCTGTGAAGTTTGCGGACGTAGCAGCTAAATCTGTCTATGGATTTTTTTTTCAGCGGATATCTTAGTTACAACAGGATTGAGCTAGCAAAGCAGTTTTGTGTTTATAAATGTCGTATTTATTCAGTTTGGGAAATGTCGCGATCTCTAGAAAGCATTAGCTCAAGTTGGCTGGCTGACTCAACAGGGACTAGAAATCGTCTCTGTTGCTTGGTCGTTACTAAGGGTCAGTCTACTTGCTGGAGTAGTAAACTAGGTTTCATTACATAGGAGTCTAGTGACGTGAGTGATTGTTTTCCAGGTATTAGTCATATCCCTATGTATTTCCATAGAAACGGATATAACACAAGAAAAAAGTTTTTTTTATTTTTAGAGCGAACTGCCTCACAATATAAATACATTTTGTTTACATCTTTTATTTTGTTGGTAAATGTTGTATAATCGCAATATTACCCTCGAGGGTGTGATTTACCGTCATTGTTGACACGACAGTGATGCGGTAAGCATCGCGTGTAATATCACTTAATTACTGAATCAGTTTGGTGATTTGCTGATCCCTCGTGCTCACTATGAAATGACTCAGAAACCATTAAGAAAAAAAATGATAATGAAAGCAAATCTCTGTGACTTCAGAAATCACCTTTGGAAAATGATACAGATCTTATTTTAAACTCTTAATCATAGCAGTAAAAACAGTGTCTGTCTGATTATATATTATTTGCAGAAGCTTCTCATGTAATAATAACTTCACTACATTCACTGATAGCTGTAAAATACTGATATATGTTCTGTAATAAAACCTCAACCACAACCTCTAAAGTCCTTCATTTGTTTTACCAGGTTTGAATGACGCCTCCGTCACCCAAAGGAAGATAAATAGAAGAAAAGACTGTAAAATCCAATAATTACTAGAAATAAATAGATTAACTGAATGACTTTGAACTGACTGAATTTGAAACAGCTCAAGAACATCTGAGATTAAATATAACTGACATATTATTTCAGCTATGAACAAGTAGAGCACTATTTTAACAATAATAAGAATTTAATACTATTTATATTTGAAGAACTAAACTACTAATCTGCACTGATTTATAATGTTAATCACATCTGGACTTACAGAGCCTTTCTGCAGTTCCTCACAGCTGGGATCAGTCTCCGTCGTCCCCAAGGTGATGTGTTGTACTTCTGCAGGTCCAACTCATCCAGAACCTCCTCTGACATCTGCAGCATGTAGGCCAGAGCTGAGCAGTGGAACTCAGAGAGTTTCTTCTCTGATCTGTTCTCTGACTTCAGGAACTCTTGGATCTCCTGATGTACTGAGAGGTCCTTCATCTCCATCAGACAGTGGAAGATGTTGATGCTTCTGTCAGGAGAGGTATCCCAAGTGTTCATCTCCTTCAGGTTGTTGATGGCTCTCTGGATGGTTTCTGGACTGTTCTCTGTCTGACCCAGCAGGCCTCCTAAGAGACTCTGGTTGGACTCCAGTGAGAGGCCATGAAGGAAACGCACAAACAGGTCCAGGTGGCCATTTTCACTTTGGACAGATTTCTTCATGGCTCCCATCAGGAAGTCATCCAGAGATGAGTTACTGTAGTCTTTTCCCAGGAAGTCCTTCAGTACCTCTGTGTTGCTGCTGGTGTAACAGTGGTACATGTAGACTGCAGCCAGAAACTCCTGAACACTCAGATGAACAAAGCAGTAGACTGTTTTCTTGAAGAACACTTTCTCTCTTCTGAAGATCTTTGTACAAAATCCTGATAACACCGAGGCCTCTGTGACATCAAGACCACACTGCTCCAGGTCTTTTTGGTAGAATATGATGTTTCCTTTCTGCAGTTGTTCAAACGCCAGCCTCCCCAGCTTCAGAAGAAGTTCCCTGTCAGCCTCCGTCAGCTCCTGTGGACTCGTCTCATGTCCTTCATCATACTTGTTCTTCTTCCTCTTTGTCTGAACCAGCAGGAAGTGTGAGTACATGTCAGTCAGGGTCTTGGGCAGCTCTCCTCTCTGGTCTGTAGTCAACATCTGCTCCAGAACTGTAGCAATGATCCAGCAGAAGACTGGGATGTAACACATGATGTGGAGGCTCCTGGATGTCTTGATGTGTGAGATGATTCTGCTGGACAGCTCTTCATCTTCATCACTGAATCTCTTCCTGAAGTACTCCTCCTTCTGGTCGTCAGTGAAGCCTCGTACTTCTGTTACCCTGTTAACCCATGTCAGAGGGATCTGATTGGCTGCTGCAGGTCGGGAAGTTATCCAGATGAGAGCCGAGGGAAGCAGCTTCCCCACGATGAGGTTTGTAAACAGCACATTGACTGATGACTGCTGTGTGACATCAGATACGACCTCCTTCCTGTTGTTGAAATCCAGTGAAAGTCTGCTTTCATCCAGGCCGTCAAAGATGAACACAACTTTACAGTCTTTAGACTTGAGATTTTCTGCTGTGACCTCCTGTAATGTTGGATGGAATTCATGGATCAACATGAGGAGACTGTACTGCTCATCTTTGATCAAGTTCAGCTCCCTGAATGAAAGTGGAATCACCAGACTGACATCTTGGTTTTTTGAGCCCTCTGCCCAGTCCAGAGTGAACTTCAGCACTGAGAAGGTTTTTCCAACACCAGCGACACCGTTCGTCATAACGACTCTGATGTATTTCTGTTTGTCAGGTAAGGGTTTAAAGATGTCGTGACACTTGATTGGAGTGTCATGGAGGGTCTTCATCTTGGAAGCTGTCTCAAGCTGCCTCACCTCATGTTGGGTATTAACGTCTTCACTCCGTCCCTCTGTGATGTAGAGCTCAGTGTAGATATCATTGAGGAGGGTTCTTTCATCTTCATCAATTCCTTCAGTCACTTCTTGACATCTCAACTTCAGACTGTTCTTATAATCTGAAACATCCTGCAGACCAGTTTCTGCTGAAAGAGAAGGAAAATATAGATTTGAACATCTATCAGTGTGTTTACATGCACTTACATAACCAGGTTACTCAGAGAAACCAGGTTATGTGGGTAATCTGGGAACATGTTAACATGCACAGTAGAAACCTGGTTACTGTAAATCTGTGTGTACAAGCAGCCAATCAGTGATCAGATTTCTCCTCTACACTGACCTTATTCTCAAAGCATGACTTTCTTATTTTATCAGTATTAGTGATAGAAGACGTTTGTTAGTCCTGACTTTTTCGTCTGTTTTGCTTTGTGTGTCTGAGTCAGAACTTTTCCTCACAACATGAATGAGTCTGAATTCAACAACCAGTGAAATGTTAAATGGTGGAAACCAACTTATTTAGACCTCTAGAGGACACTTTGTGTTAGTTGAAGTTTTAGTTGGACTTTAAATACAAGAATAAATCACTGTGTAATGATCTCTCCTTTCATTCAGCTGCTCCACTTTCCCATCTACAGCATTGTGTTTTATTACATGTTATGTATTTACAGTGGCGTGTTCTATGTAAAACATTGGTGGGGCACCAACTACTTCAATAAATAGGCTGCATAGCAGGAAAACTACAGTACTTGCTCTTAATACTGATGTGTTTGTTAAAGACACGGATCCAAAAAACACTTTTAACAACAAAGTGGCTTCTAGCAGGTCTGTACACACACACACAGAGAGAGAGAGAGAGAGAGAGAGAGAGAGAGAGAGAGAGAGAGAGAGAGAGAGAGAGAGAGAGAGAGAGAGAGAGAGAGAGAGAGAGAGTGTGAATGAATGAGTGAGAGAGAGAGTGTGAATGAGTGAGAGAGAGAGAGTGTGAATGAGTGAGAGAGAGAGAGAGTGTGAATGAATGAGTGAAAGAGAGAGTGTGAATGAGTGAGAGAGAGAGAGAGTGAATGAGTGAGAGAGAGAGAGTGTGAATGAGTGAGAGAGAGTGTGTGAATGAGTGAGAGAGTGTGAATGAATGAGTGAGAGAGAGAGTGTGTGAATGAATGAGTGAGAGAGAGAGTGTGAATGAATGAGTGAGAGAGAGTGAATGAATGAGTGAAAGAGAGAGAGAGAGAGAGAGAGAGAGAGAGAGAGAGAGAGAGAATGAGAGAGAGAGAGAGAGTGTGAATGAGTGAGAGAGAGAGAGTGTGTGAGTGAGTGAGAGAGAGAGAGAGAGAGAGAGAGTGAATGAGTGAGAGAGATCGAGAGAGAGAGCGAGAGAGAGAGAGAGAATGAGTGAGAGAGAGGCCTAAATAAATCAACAGGTAGTTCTGATCGATCGATCATCTGATTGATCAACTAGACATTCAGAACGAGCTTGAATCAGCATGACAGCACACGTAGCGGCGCTCAAATGAAAGAAGCCTCATCAGTAAACATTCACTCTGCAGTGCATGTGGAACTCGTCTCACAGTCTCAGAGTTCAGTCCACTCAGTAAAGGGTCCGTTTTGTTTTCCCACAACTCCTAATCAGTTCAGTTCAATCCAGTTTCACAAACATGAAAGAAAGACAACTCAAAGCTCTGCAGTTCCCCCACAAAACAAAACAAACCAAAGACGCTAACAAAGCAACACAGTACATAAAATAAAGCCAGCAGAAGCGTCAGATAGGTCGGACCACCGTGTTTAACTACATATCTTCAAACGTTACAGTTACGACTGAAAATGACAACAGAAAAAAACAAGTTTGCCACGTTCACAGATCTCCACAACTCAATCAACCACCAGTCATCTACCCGGAAGTGACTCTTGTTGTTAGCGTGACGTCACAGACTGTAGTTCTAGTGAACGGCGGAGTGATATTTGTACTGATGAGGCTTTTTTCATTTGAGCGCGGCTACGTGTGCTGTCATGCTGATTCGAGCTCGTTCTAAATGTCAAGTTGACCAATCAGATTGCTTGGTTGAAACTACGTGTTGTATAATAAGTCATAACTCATGTAATAATGTATGAAATGTATGTGACACTGCTTTTCAGATTCCTTCTCCTAACTTACCTTTTGGTCCTGAGAGGGAGTTTTGTAAACGCTGCACCAGATCCTTCCTGCTGATCTTTTCTAAAACCTTCATGGTCAGCTGCAGAGCTCCATGATCCTGATGTTTCTGTACCATTAGATCCACTGTTTCCCGCCTTCCTGCTTTCTCCAGCTGAGCCACTGGGATGTGTTTAAAGCCCTCCAGGATGTCATCCAGCTCCAGGAACCACTTGAACTTCTTAAACTCATCTTCTTTTAAGTCTTCCAGAGTATTCAAGAGCTCCTCTTTAAGTTTCACCATTATGCCCCCCTGCTGGAAATAAGAGACATTTTAAACAGGAAGGACATGTATTCAGTTCTCATCTCATGACACTTTACCAGTATGACTTCTGTACATGTGCATGTTAAATGTAAATCATCTACTGCTTGAACAAACAGGTCACAACTCTGGTTATTTTCATAGTTTCAGTCTTTCATCACTGCAAAACTCATTACATCCACATTATCACCTGAATTCTAGCTGAATACATTTACATCCTCTGTGAGGAAGCAAACAACAAACTGAAGCCACGTTCCAAGTGTGAAGCTTTTGGTGTCTGTATTTCATATCAGATGAGTAGATCTCATTTTTATTGTTGCACTGTTGGTGGGCAGTATCATGTTTTTATGAAGTGCTGCCCTCTGCTGGTATTACAGCACATTTAAGGATAAACTTTTCTATTTTTACCTCACATACCTCTACAGGAGTTCATGAATGGTCAGCTGATAACGTTGGACGCTGAGAGGAGCTGTTTGTCCTGTGAAAACCTGAAGGGAAAATAATAATGATGAGATACTACACTTCACTGTTATCATTCCTGGTGCTTAAACTAAAAGCATTACAATTAACTCAACTGCATAAACACTCAAACAATGTGAAGCTCTCTTACTGATCCCAACCTGGTACCCAGGAATCACCACAGCTGCTCCTGTTTTATCTGATACTGGATCCTTTGACCCATCTGTAAACAGCTGTACATAATCACTGTATCTTCTGTCTCTATATGTGTAAAACTCCTGCACTAGGTCTGCTGTTTTGTTCCTATTCTTAATGTTCAGTAATTCCATGTCTACACGCATTTTTCAACACCCAGCTTGGTCTCACCGGCCACAGCACTGTCAGACAAAATTCAATTTCCCGGACTTTCATTTGGTTTGCTACCTCTCTGCCTTCCCACACAAAACTTGTTTTATGTCCTTTTCCTCTCTCCCGGCAAACCTCCAACACTCTCGTAGTTGGATGATTTAAAACCCATTTTTCCACATTATCTCTTCTTGCAGTTTTTGTCCTAGATGCTCAAGATTCATACCCCTCTTCCACATAGCCCATCATCTGCAAACAGAGACCTTTCTGTGTCTGCCGATATATTTTCAAATATATCATTTATCATCAATGAAAATATTGTTGGACTTCTAACACTCCACTGAGGTGTACCATTTTCTAAAATATGATATGATTTTCCGAATATTCTGACCCTATCTTAACCTGGATAGTCCTACCACTTAGAAAATCCATTATCCAATTAGAGATGTTTGCCTCAATTGAAGCCTGAAGCGTAATTAACAGCCCTTCTCTCCAAAACATATCATATGCTTTTTCAATATCAAAAAAACACTGCTGCCACTGTCTCTTTATTAACCTGGGGTCTCATTTATAACGGGGCCTGAAAGGGGGTCGTACGCCACTTCCCACGCAAAAGTCTTGATCTATAAAAACAAACTTGACGGGAGAATGTGCGCACCTGTACGTAAACTCTGACCCATGCGTACGAACATTTTGGAGACAGGAAATCGACGACACAGATGGTGAGGTGGTGAATTGAAGCCAGATTGTATAATAATCCTCTCACACACTTCATTTCACTTAATATCCAACATTAATTATAGATCCACATTATCATAAACATTCAAACCAGCAGTGTTATCTGTACTTAGGCTTGTTGTGAGCCATAATTAAAGGAGAGAGTCAGTTGTAAGCAGCGCAGCAGCTGCTGAAATGAATGATGTCAGGATGTGGCAGGTGACAGGATTCTGCAAAGTCTGGCTTGCCTTTCTCCAATATTAGCTAAGTGTGAATATAGCCTACTGATTCATTATCACCTCAGCCACGTTAACTGACTGATGAAATTTTCATCATCACTTGTAGAAATCCAAGATGACATCAAATAACTTAACTTAAACAAAAGTAACGAAAATATATTTGGAGGACAGAGTGTTAATAGATTCTTATTATACTGTGCATATATCAGCAGGTATGAGTTTAGTTTCCATGTAGTTTATGTGTGTTGTTAAGCACAGAGACACTGTAGATACCACGGTGGCTGCCACACACACTCACTGCCACATCTTCACCACCTGCACTCACTGTGTAAATTAGAGAAACACCTGTATGCTGGATTTTGGAGTAAATATAAATGAATACAGTGTTTATTGTACACTCATGCTTTAAAATTAATCATTTCTGTATCCATATTGTCTCTAATCTGCTATCAATGTTTATCACTTTACCTCATGGAACTTCCCTGATTTGCTTTCCCAAAAATCCATTTCCCACCTGAGCTCTCTTTGGCCTTTACTGTTGCAATATTTCTTTTACAGTATATTGGATAATGATCATTTCCCATCTGATGCACATGCCAGTCACACTATGACACTAATGTATTACTTACTAATGTCAGATCAAGCACTGATTCCTTGCCACTGTTCACATTTATCCTTGTATTTCTGCCATCATAAATGCAAGCATGTCGTTTCTCATCCATCAATTCTTCAGCTATCTGGCCATTGTAATCAGTTTTGTCACTCCCCCATGTCGTACTGTGTGCATTAAAGTCTCCACACCACACTGTGTTTCCTCTATTTACCTTTTCTATTTCCTCAAGTTTACTGAGTTCTAATTTTCTACAAGGATTGTAAAAATTAATAACCACCAAGTTCTTCCCTTCTACCCACACCTCACTAATCACACATTCCAGCTCAGTTCCACTAACAATTGTTCTATATGAGATGATCTCCTTCACAAAGGTGACACAACCCCCTCCTGCCCCATCTCTCCTGTCCCGCCTATTTGACACATACCCTTCTATTATGAAATCTAGCTGTGGTTTTAACCATGATTCCTGGACACACACCAAGTCTGGTTTTTCCTTCTGGCTGTAGATAAACTGTTTGAAATCCTGCCCATTAGCAATCAAACGTCCACTGCATTCCACTGGAGGATTAACAGTGCAATTAATATAACCTTATACATTATGCTTCTTGACTTGCTTGATTACTTAACTCATCCCTGATTTCCTCTCAAATCTAGGTGATGGATGGCTGCCTTGACTATAATCTGGATTCTTTCTGTTTTTGACTTTACTGCCGCAGTTGCGTTTATCACTCCTGCTACGAACGTCACTAGTCTCCTTTTCTCTGCCGACATCCTCTTCTCAACCTCTTGTATCATACTTATGAGTGTTTGTTCTTTCCTACAGCCCTGCTTGTCTGCCTGCTTCCCCTGTCCAGCCATCTTCACTGTCTCTGCATAAGAGACTTTTACTATTATCAGCTGTACTGCAGCCTCTCGCTTCATCACTTCACATCCCCTGTATGCAACACTGTGTTCACAGTTGCAACATCTTGGCTTTGTACCGACTCCGCACATCCCATAATCATGATCCCTACCGCACCTAGCACATCTTCTCTTACCCTTGCATACCTTAGCCATGTGCCCAAACTCCTGACACTTGAAAAACCTCATTGATTTCGACACAAACTCCCTCACATCATCTGATAAATCCAAAGAAAAGTTCTTTAGGGAATATCTTCGGCATCAAATTCAGCTATCACTGTTTCCGTCTCCTTTTTCTCAGCTCCTCGTTCATTCCTTTAGCATCTTTAACTGTATTGTTACACGCTTTCATATCCTCAACTAGCTCCTTCATACTGACACTAAGGGGAACCCCTGATATCACCCCCTTGCACCCACTGGGTTTCTGCTCTCCAACTTTCACTGTTTTTGTGATTTTAACTTTTTCTACATATAGCAGCTTCCTTGCCTTTTCTACTTGAGACTGTGTTTTACAGGGATGGATCTAGGATTTTTCTAAATCAGGGGCCATATTTTACTTGGAGGGGCCAAGAACATGTCCAACATCCATGCACAATTCCTTATTCATTATACATTCACAATACATTTCACCAGTCATTCCTTGTTAGCAAAGACACACATCATTGAATATATTTTGTCTATTTTATATTTTGTTTGTCTGGAGAGAAGCAAATGAAATAAAAGTTTGACCTCTACTTGATTGTGAATGCTCCTCAACTTTCATAACCCCTCTGTCATGATGTATCCAGACAGTAAATAATTGTTAATCAATATATAGTTTACTTAAGTTCCATTAACAACATTTACAGGATGAAAACATGCATACCATCAGGTCCAAGGGGAGCAGAATAATTCTTTGATGGCTGCACAGGACTCTCTGCTCTGCACTGGGAAATTTCTGGAAAGAAGAAAATGAAATAAGACTTGCGTAACTCTTACTCAAATGTGAATGCATCTCCTTTTCTATAACCCGACTGTCATCATGACATACACAAGCAGTAATGACCTAAATGCTGATCCAGAAGTAGCCTCATCTAATTCATATTCTGCTCAGTACAATCGCAGTATGAAGACAGTAACTCACCAGCAGGTCCTACAGGAGGAGAATAACTGCATGGTGACTGTGATGGTTCTGTTCCAGCATCACTCTGGCTGTCTTCATCCCAATCTGTGTCATCCAAGTTTGCAGCTAAAACACAAATACACGTCACAAAAATCCATGCTTGTATTCAGCTAAAACCATGTCGTCTGACAACTATAAAATAACAACTACTGGTAAAAATTTCAAGGAAAAGACTCAATGCTTGAAACATTCAGTGAGAGCTCTGGTAGACAAGAGAATACACTGCTCATTAAACCTCATCACCATAAGGGACAAGAACTCAGGTATTTGCTTAAATAATCTCACATCAATATGTCCATTTGTGAACTTCAGTGTGATGTTATATAGACTGCAGTTAGTTTTACCTGTTGTCATTATCTTGCTGTGATACTGCTCTGATTCATTTTGACTGACTGGGCGTTTTTTGGCCAAAACCACTGAATATCCGCCTGTCGCTTTCTTTTCAGACTTTCTATCTCTGCCAAACATTATAATTAACACAAAAATGCAAATTACTAAGCACTGCATGGATTAACATTAGTGGCGTGCTGAATTCAAACCGGGACTCACTTCCACCAAACTTTTTCAAGTAGGAGATCAGATATTTCCTTATTTCCGGTGTGTCTGGGACGCAGCATTTTTTAATTTATTTAGCAATGACTGACACATTACTTCACTTCTTTCGTCTTTCAGATGGTGAGCTCGTAAGTATAGGTAAACAAAAAAAGACTGAAGTTAGCTAGCAGCTGTATGTGAGAACGAGCTAACGTTAGCCAGCAAGCTAACTGTTACAGTACATTCCCACAGTAGAGTAGTTAACTAACTAGTAATGTAGTAGTTTACCGCTGCCTAATGTCTGACAAACCTACATTCAGTGACTGCAGTAAGTAAACGCTTTCATAGATTAACACGAACTAATGTGGGGAATCATAACTTACCATGAAGTTTCTGTGCAGTGTCTGCCAGTTAAGTTACCGATCATTGTCTTGATTCATCAGTTAATCCTTTTGCCCACAAAATGTCAGAAAATAGTGAGAAATATCTGTTAAACTTCCCCACAGTCTAAGGTTACATCTTCAAATGTCTGGTTTTATCTGACTGATAAACCTGCTGCTTCACCCACAACACCCTGTTCAGTGAGCTTCAGCTCCTCCCATCAGGCCCACGTCTTCAGGCCTCCAGCTGCAACAGTAACAGAGCGAGGAATTCCTTTATCCCATCAGCCATCGCTCTCTATAACACACAGCAGCACATAAAAACTCCTGGTACTCACAGCAGTACTGTAGTCAGTGCTGCACAGTGGAAAGTATGGTATTGTGTATATTTCTGGGCTGCATTGTGTCTTCTCTCACATTGAATCTTTGTACTCCAGGAGCACTGCTGGACGCTGCTGTGTAGTAGTTTAGTGTGTTTTATGAAGGATGTGTGCCATGTGTGGACTATGTCTTGGATTGCTTTTTTCTTCTTAGTGTGTGTGTTTCTTTTATTGTGTTTGTTAAGTTTTGGACAAACACTGCAAACCAATTTCTGGATCACATGATCTCACCTACAAGTTTAAATTATATAGTTATTGTTAAAGCCACCTGATTGGCTGATCAGTGTTTACTTACGGCCTGATGCAAATGACTTGTTAAATATCGTTATGAGATATAAACTATTCATTTTGACATAATAATCATCATCATCATCATCCTCATCAACCGTTATTTACATAGGGAGGGCCTTTGAGAGCAAGCTCTCTTCTACAGGGACGAGTAGCTACACTACATATAAAAGCTCATGAAAGTTACAGTAAACATCAGCAACAAATCATATATAAGAACAATAGAAACAATAAAAGTACATATAAAAACAATTAAAGCCACAAAAATAACAGTATCAACAGATTATACAACAGCTGCTTTCAGATTTAAATTGATTAAAAGAGATTAACTTGTCTAATTTTACAAGCTTCTGCAGATTGTTCCAGTTGTGTGGAGGAAAGTATTTAAAAGCCAGTTTCCCAATATCAGTACTAACATGATGATTTTTGAAGACTGAATAGTCTTTGGGACCAAGTACAATGTGACAATGATCTATAGTTAAAAAGACATATAAAAGCATATAAAAGCTGGATACCTTTAATATTTACACACAGAGCAACTCTGAAATGTCATCTGGAGCCATGAAGAGCCTTTAAAAGTAATCAATCAAATCTTTACAATCAATCCTAAAACAAACAGGTAACCAGTGAAGTGATGATAGAAATGGAGTAATATGATCTCTTTTCCTGCTTTTAGTTCAAAGTCTGACAGCAGCAGTGTTCTGTGCTGGTTTTATACATATTATTTGAATATGTTTTAATGGTGAAAACAGGACTGGACCAGCTGCTGATATGATCATCAAAACTTAGACTGAAATCAAAAAATACAACGTTTTTCACCACAGAACCAAGATATGATTTGACCTGCATGCAGGTTTTCTGGACCAATGATAAATTCTTTCACAATTGAACTGAATGAAATTTGTCGACATCCAATCTGTCACATCTGTCACATCTGGGCCCGTATTTATCAAGCGTCTCAGAGCAGGAAATCACTCCTAACTGGCCAAAAATGATCAGAGTGACGCATCTCTGCTTCTACTTTTAGGAGAAAAAGCCTTTTATCAACTTTCCAAACTTGGTAAATGATTCGTATCTCTGCCAATATTTAGGAGCTGCAGGAGATGGAGTTCAGGCAGAGATATTCCCTGAGAGGAGAGATGTTTTGGGAACGCTTGATGACACTGAGCTTATTAAAAGATTGTTTGGACTAAAACAGAATCATTAGTGAGACTGACTTTGTGTATGATGCAGAGGAGAACACATGACGTTTCTACACAACATCATTTAAATAAATACAGAACGTCCTCACAATGTTACACTTCATGGTAACGGAGAAAATGCAGCTGTGCAACAGTGACGATTCTGTCAGAAGCGACAATGATGGAAGTCATGAATCAAACTTTGATCTGGCTTAATGCACGTCGTAAAGATAATGAGCGTGACGAGGGTCCTCAGTTACAGCCCACTAAAACTTTGATTTACACACAGTCATGTCACATAATGAAGGATATCTCAACTTCATTACAACAGCTCAAATATTTTATAGGCTTATTTTTTTATTGAGGCTCCTTCAAATAACAGCAGAGCTACAGCCTGATATTTGAGAGAGGAGGATGCACCTGAACAATATATGTTTCTATTGTTACGCTGTATTTACCTTCATGTAGAGAACACAAGTTAACTTGGGGTGTAGTTGAAAGAGGAATTGGACAGTGGAAGAGAAGATGTTCTTAATGGAGAGGGTTTGCAACATGTGTCTGTGCAATATGTGCAAGATGCAGCACTATTACAGGCTGTGAAACCATGTGGCTGAACCAAGATCATTTCAGAGTCTGACTTATAACACCTGTTTTTCATCTTTTCTGCATCAAACAGCTCATGTATAACACATCTGTAAAGTGCTGATTCAACAAAATCCAGAGATAACTGTTCAGTTTGTAGTCAGTTAAGAGACTTAAGTGAAGATGACAAAATCCAGATCCAGACTCCGGTCCAGATGGATCATCCGGATCCAGCTGATCCTCTCTCAACACACACTCCTGGATGTTCACTCACTCTTTGACTGAGGTGGCCACCATCTGATGAGAGAAGAAGAAACAACAGAGGTCATAAATCAGTGTTTAGTGAGACTCACTTCATCAGCTGTCTGTCAGTGATGCAGCACATCCAGTATAAAGACCAGAAGTGGAACAGTCATCCGCCTCACGGGCCAAGGAGCATAGTTGTCCAAAGCGGATATCACAAGTGCTTTCAAAGTCCTCCCCATCCACCCCGACTAGTGGCACCTCTTCGGAGTCTCCTGGGAAGGCACATACTATTTTGCCGTGTGTCTAACCTTCGGCTGCCAGAGCAGCCCAAAAATCTTCGACTCATTGTCCGAAGCCCTCTGCTGGATCCTTTCCAACAACTATAAACGTTCCTCTGTCTCCAGAGAAAACAGAAGGTCAAGCACATCCCTGGGATTCCTCAGCATCACCCTCAACTCCATTACACTCCAAGCATCTCTGCCTACTGAGAAAGCCCACTGCATTTCCATACTCATTCAAAACTTTCTTATGGCCAACACATGCACCAAACGTCAATTATTCTCGCTGCTGGGCCATTTCAATTACGCCATCCGCATCATCCCTCAGGGCCGATCCTTCTTGTCACACCTTCTCTCTATAGCCACCGCCGTCCCATCTATCCATGACCACGTCAAGCCAGACAGCGCGTGCAAGATGGAACTGAAAATGTGGCACCAGTTCCTCTCCTCCTGGAACGGCATCTCCTTCTTTCACGACAACCATGTCACAGACGCCAATGACATCCAGCTATACACTGACGCCACCCCTTCAGTCGGCTTTGGCGGTTATTACGGCGGCCGATAATCATCGCTGCCATTCTTTGGGGGCACGAATGTTCCAAAAAGACCATCACCATCCACTCCGACAACAGCGCCGTCGTCGACATCCTCAATAAAGGCTGGTCACACAATCTGGACATCATGCAGTTCGTGCGCAAACTCACACTGGTTTCAGCCCAGCACCAGTTCATCATCCGAGCACTCCACATCCCAGGTCACAAAAATGCAATCGCTGATTCACTCTCTCGTTTCTTGTTTCAGAAATTCAGACAAGTAGCTCCAGCCTCCAACCCTCTTCTGACTCCAGTTCCTCCATTTTCAGCCATAATCTACAACTGAACCGGCAACTGGAACACTTGGTCACCATTTCACGGGACAACATCATCAACAATGTCGCCCCTCGAACACTATCTTCATACCTCACCGGCTGGAATTCCTTTAAAGCCTTTCACGTCTCCCACGGACTCCCATTCTCTTCACTGGACATTCTTACCCTCTCCTGCTTCATCACATCCTCCCATACTCAGCTCAAGATCAAGTCTTCCACCATACAGGCTTACCTCAGAGGAATCAATTTCTTTGTAAAATTGATTTGCGGAGCGCCATGCCCAGCCTTGTCCCACTCTCATATTAATATGTTGATTAAAGGTCTCCGTAAGGCAGAACCACACTCCACACCAAAACATTCACCCCTTACGTCGGACCTTTTGGCCCGATGCATCCACACACTCCACACAGGCTACATGTCTCCCCACATAGACAAAGCCCTGGAGTCCATGTTTTTACTAGCCTTTTTCGGCTTCCTACGCTGCTCAGAAATCACAGCTCCCTCCTACTCCTTTGATCCATCACTACACGCCACATTGTGCGACATCTCTTTCCACTCTTCAGTCACACTCATCTACCACCTCAAACACAGCAAGACCAACCAGTCGGGTCAACCTCAACCCATCTACCTTTTCCGCCTAGACTCATACATAAGTACATCTATACAAGACTAGCCAGCCAAGCTTCCCCTCAAGACCCTCTGTTCATCACGGAAAACGGGAAAGGTAGCAACACGTGCTTTGTACTCGCCAGATCTGGCATACCCCCTGACCAGTTCTCAGGACACTCATTCCGAATTGGAGCCGCTTCCAACGCCACGAGACAAGGTATTCCCAACAACATCATCAAAATCCACGGCCGCTGGTCTTCTCCCACCTATCATACTTACATTCATCATGACCTGGATAACATTAAGAAATCTCATTCTCGCCTCTCTGCTTGAAGTCTCTTTGGGGGCTTTGTACAGACGCCACACCAGCGAGACAGCACCCCCACCCTGAGTCTCGACTCCCTTGTTCCCACTTACCTCCCCTTCGTCGACGCCCTTCCTCCTTACATCTATCTCTCTCCTATCGACTCCCTCCTTCCCCTCTTTCCCGCCGGCTCTTCTTTCTTCCCATCCCTCGACCCTCATCCCCTCAACCCTTACCCCCTGATCCCTCATCCCACGACCTCGACCCTCACCCCCTCATGCTCACACCCCCAACCCTCTCCCTTCCCCCATCCATCCTTCCCTCTCCCATCATCCCTCTAACTATCCTTCCTCCTTTTCACCCCGCTCTTCCACCACCTACCCAATAAAACATTAAATCCATATTCTAGAAGTAGTGGTCTTGGTTAGTGAAATGACTATTAGGTTAAATTGCAGAATTTGAGCACCATACAACATGGGCAGAAACTCAGGGACATGCAACTACATCCTGGTCTTATTGAGTGGGTGATGGACTTCCAGAATTCCAGGTCAGATAAGCTTCTGAGCAGCACTGGAGACCCCAGTTAACTGTTCCTGAAATATTCCTCTTTACTCGCTATACTATGGATTTCCAACACTGCATCATGAAAACAACTTTAGGTAACACTTCATTTGAAGAGGGTATACATAAACATTCATAATACCTACATACACACTACATGACACCTGACATAAACATACATAACCAGTCGTAAATGTTTGGTTCACCTGGTAATAAAGGGTTATTATGACACACTCAGTGTCAAATTGACATCATCCTCTATGTCAAGTGACATAGTTGTCAGTTGACATACTGATATATTATGACACAAGGGCCAGCTCAAGGTATAGGCCATATAGGTGGTCGCCAAGGGCGCCACCTTGTCTTTTGGCCGCTGGTCGCCCTCAAAGGAAAAAATAAATTAAATAAATTTAAAAACAGATGAATAAAAAATCATCACTCGCGGGCGCCTCTCCTCATTTTCTGCCTTGGGAAAAAATGCAAATACACAAAGAAATAACCTTTGCTCCCCTGTTCCTCACAATGTTCCAACTGCTCTACATATCTACTGTGCGCACTGAAAAACAGAGATGATGCATCAGAGACACACAAAGTCTGTGAGATGTCAAGAGGCGGATATGCATATTTTATTTCATTATGAAAAGGTCCAAACCTTCAGGTGTACAAGGAAGAAAACGGACAAAAGAGGAGAAGGAAAAGAAAGCCCGTGTACAGGTATGTCATCTTATGTTAACACTAAAATGCTGTTTTGTGTGTAACGTTAGACGTTTCATCTGTAGCAGCTAGCTAGCTAGGTAGCAATAAAGCTAATGCTAGATAATGGTGCTGCGATAGCTGCTGGACAATAACATTACATATTGAAGGATATGAGACTGAACGGTAAATCTTAACCCCTGTATGACACTGTTTAAATCAAAATGAGATAGTACTTATGACAATCATTTTGGCCACTAGGTAGAGCTCTAGTGGAGCTAAACTGAAAATACCTCCATCACTAGCTACACATTGCATTGAAGTTTTCTCCCTGTAAGATATGATCACTTGTGAAGGTACAGTATGAAATGTCACAGCATCAATTCCTGCAGATTTCTGTAGGATATCAGAAAAAGTTTGATAGGATATGAGGATAAAGTGGTAGGCTACAGGCTAGATTTTTATTATTAACCATGTGTTACATCCTAATTAGAAGTTAATTAAGTTAAGTGTTAGGTTTACATTAAACAAATTACATACAATTTTTTGTTTAAAAAATAAATTACCCATCTGAAAGATTGGTAATTTATTACATAATACATTATCGGTAAAAATGTTATGAATATATCTGTCTGTCCCTTTATTACATTTTCAATCAAGTTAAAAGGTTTTTTTTACATTTTCGGATTATTACATTATTACATATTGTTGTATAACTGACATCATTGAACAGTTTGGTGATTTGCTGATCCCTCCTGCTTACTATGAAATGACTCAGAAAATGAGGATGATGAAAGCAAATCTCTCTGACTTCAGAAATCACCTTTGGAAAATGATACAGATCTTATTTTAAACTCTTAATCATAGTGATAAAAACAGTGTCTGTCTGATTATATATTATTTGCAGAACCTACTCATGTAATAATAACATTACTACATTCACTGATGACTGTGAAATACTGATATATGTTGTGTGATAAAACCTCAACCACAACCTCTAAAGTCCTTCATTTGTTTTACCAGGTTTGAATGACGCCTCCGTCACCGAAAGGAAGATAAATAGAACAAAAAACTGTAAATCCAATAATTACTAGAAATAAATATAATAACTAAGTTCATTAACTTAACAGTTACAAACACAACCAACTGAAAAATCAACATTATTTACACTCACAACATTTGAAACAGCTCAAGAACATCTGTGAATAAATAGTAGAGCACTATTTTAACAATAACAAGAATTTTATATTATTTATATTTGAAGAACTAAACTACTAATCTACACTGATTTATAATGTTGATCACACTTGGACTTACCGATACGTTATGCAGTTCCTCACAACTGGGATCAGTCCCTGTTGTCCCTCCTCTGATGTGTTGTACTTCTTCAGGTCAAACTCATCCAGAACCTCTGACATCTGCAGCATGTAGGCCAGAGCTGAGCAGTGGATCACAGAGAGTTTCTTCTCTGATCTGTTCTCTGACTTCAGGAACTCTTGGATCTCCTGATGTACTGAGCGGTCGTTCATCTCCATCCGACAGTGGAAGATGTTGATGCTTCTGTCAGGAGAGATATCCTCAGTGTTCATCTCCTTCAGGTTGTTGATGATTCTCTTGATGGTTTCTGGACTGTTCTCTGTCTGACCCAGCAGGCCTCCTAAGGGACTCTGGTTGGACTCCAGAGAGAGGCCATGAAGGAAGTGAACAAACAGGTCCAGGTGGCCATTTTCACTTTTGAGAGATTTCTTCATGGCTCCTATCAAGAAGTCATCCAGGGATGGGCTATCACTTTTTCTGAAAAAAGCAATAATTTTCTTGAAGAAAGACTTTGGTTTTGATTCCCTGTAGTCTTCTCCCAGGAAGTCCTTCAGTACCTTTGTGTTCCTGTTGGTGTAACAGTGATATATGTAGACTGCAGCCAGAAACTCCTGAATGCTCAGATGAACAAAGCAGTAGACTGTTTTCTTGAAGATCACACTCTCTCTTCTGAAGATCTCTGTACAAAATCCTGATAACATCTGATCGACCACTGTGACATCAAGACCACACTTCTTCAGGTCTTTTCGGTAGAACATGATGTTTCCTTTCTGCAGTTGTTCAAACGCCAGCCTCCCCAGCTTCAGAAGAAGTTCCCTGTCAGCCTCCGTCAGCTCCAATGGACTCATCTCATGTCCTCCATCATACTTGTGCTTCTTTCTCTTTTTACAAAACCATGGACTCATCTTATGTCCCTTATCGAACTTGTGCTTCTTCCTCTTTGTCTGAACCAGCAGGAAGTGTGAGTACAGGTCAGTCAGGGTCTTGGGCAGCTCTCTTCTCTGGTCTATAGTCAACATGTCCTTCAGAACTGTACCAGTGATCCAGCAGAAGACTGGGATGTAACACATGATGTGGAGAATGCTGGATGTCTTGATGTGTGAGATGATTCTGCTGGACAGCTCTTCATCACTGAATCTCTTCGTGAAGTACTCCTGCTTCTGGGCGTCAGTGAAGCCTCGTACTTCTGTTACCCTGTTAACACATCTCAGAGGGATCTGATTGGCTGCTGCAGGTCGGGAAGTTATCCAGACGAGAGCCGAGGGAAGCAGATTCCCCTTGATGAGGTTTGTAAACAGCACGTTGACTGATGACTTCTGTGTGACATCAGACACGACCTTCCTGTTGTTGAAATCCAGTGAAAGTCTGCTTTCATCCAGGCCGTCAAAGATGAACACAACTTTACAGTCTTTAGAGTCGAGCTTCTCTGCTGTGACCTTCTTCAATGTTGGATGGAAATCATGGATCAGCATGAGGAGACTGTACTGCTCATCTTTGATCAAGTTCAGCTCCCTGAATGAAAGTGGAATCACCAGACTGACATCTTGGTTTTCCGAGCCCTCTGCCCAGTCCAGAGTGAACTTCTGCACTGAGAAGGTTTTTCCAACGCCAGCAACACCGTTCGTCATAACGACTTTGATGATGTGTTTTGGTTGGTTAGGTAACACTTTAAAGATGTCGTGACACTTGATTGGAGTGTCATGGCGGGTCTCTTTATTTGTTCCGTCTGTGATGTAGAGCTCAGTGTAGATCGTGTTGAGGAGGGGTCTTCCTGATTCATCAGTTCCTTCAGTAACATGTTGAATTCTCATCCTCAGACTTTTCTTATATTCTGAAACATCCTGCAGACCAGTTTCTGCTGAAAGAGAAGAAAAATATATATTTGAACATCTATCAGTGTGTTTACATGCACTTACATAACCAGGTTACTCAGAGAAACCAGGTTATGTGGGTAATCTGGGAACATGTTAACATGCACAGTAGTAACCTGGTTACTGTAAATCTGTGTGTACAAGCAGCCAATCAGTGATCAGATTTCTCCTCTACACTGACCTTATTCTCAAAGCATGACTTTCTTATTTTATCAGTATTAGTGATAGAAGATGTTTGTTAGTCCTGACTTTTTCGTCTGTTTTGCTTTGTGTGTCTGAGTCAGAACTTTTCCTCGCAACATGAATGTGTCTGAATTCAACAAACAGTGAAATGTTAAATGGTGGAAACCAACTTATTTAGACTTCTAGAGGACACTTTGTGTTAGTTGAAGTTTTAGTTGGACTTTAAATACAAGAATAAATCACTGTGTAATGATCTCTCCTTTCATTCAGCTGCTCCACTTTCCCATCTACAGCATTTTGTTTCAGTACATGTTATGTATTTACATGGCAGAGAAATTTATATTCTCCAGGAGAAATCTACCTGGGGAAATAATAAAAAATAATAAAATAATACAATTAATTTGTGCTGCACTTTCCATTGATGTTGAAAATTTCTCTGATCCACAATCCTGTTTATAGTAACCAATAACAGTTACTTTGTAGGACCACCCGTCAGAATTACGTCACTACCCACCTGACAAGAGTTCATTAACGTTTTCCACAGTTACATCCACAATTTTTCAATAATCTAATGACAACCCCCCAAATTACCCTCACAGTGTGAAACCAGCCTCCAGGAAGTACTGTATGTCTCAGAGCTGCCAGTGTCTGTTTGTCAGTGGAGGAGATATTACCAGATTTACTGTGGGCATCAGTTCACATAGTTATATCTGCGTGTGATCATTTAGTCTGACTTCATGTGTATCTGTCCCATTACTTTTGAACGACTGCAATTTAGGCACTATGTGTTAAAAGGTCTTTATCTCCCACACAGTTCTTTCTATGTTGACATAAACCTACTCAAATTAAAGCTGAGACTTTAATGCAGTATTAGTTATGACAGACAGATTGGCTATCTGGATGTGAAGTCATGTTTGTCTCTTCCTGTGACCTTCTGCTCCTGAGCTGATGTTTGGCAACTCCCTCAGCAGATCATTCCTGATAACTGACAGAGCAACTTTGTGTTGAAAAGTAAAACCCGGGACCCTCTTCTAGAGCAAGTCCTGAGAGGGACCTGGAGGCCACACCAGAACCTATCTGGCCCAGTCAAACTTGACCCAAAAAAGCAACATGTGGCTGCTGCCATGCTGACTCACTGGGGATTGTTGTGTTGCCAGTTGGATGGTGGATGAAGGTAAAGGCCTTGGTGTTCAGACTCCAGACCACCTTCATATTCACTTGAATGAGAAAGTGTCCAAACGTTAGACTGGTACTGTAGGTCTGCTGGTCTCATTGAACCAGGACCTTTACAAGTACTGGGTTGATTTCTAAACGTCCGGTGACATGGTTTTTATTTACTGTATTTATTGATTTTTAGTTTTTATCCTGAGTACTTTTGATCAGGGTATTTATGAGATGTATGATGTGTAGTAATGTTGAATTATTTGGTACTGTACAGAAGCAGCTTTGTGTGTCCAAGGCAAATGTCTCTCTGGGACAATAAAGTCTTATCTCATCTTATTTGTAGACAAGTGTGAAGTGGTTGAGAGTCCAAGAGGCTGTAAAAAGTTAAAGTATCTCTTCTGGGTCTGGGGTTTCCCAGTGAGGAGGTTCAAGTATCTTGGGGTCTTGCTTCCCAGTAAGGGTAAGATGGAGAGTGAGACTAACAGATGACTGGTTGCAACAGCAACAAGGATGTTGCAGTTAGAAAAAGGAACAGAGTTGTTGTGTTTTCATGTTGTGAGCCAGTTAACCAAATTTATTTTAGTTTGTGAATCATTAAAGAAATATTATTTATCCTGCTACTTTATCTTTTTGATGAAGGTGGTACCATAGAGAATGCCAAATCAATATCTAACATTATTTCTACATATTTTTTAACACATTACTATTAATAGAACACTGTAACTCATAACTCATGTAGTAATATATGAAATGCATGTGACACTGCTTTTCAGATTCCTTCCACTAACTTACCTTTTGCTTTTTTTTGTAAACGCTGCACCAGATCCTTCCTGCCCATCTTTTCTAAAACCTTCATGGTCAGCTGCAGAGCTCCATGATCCTGATGTTTCTGTACCATTAGATCCACTGTGTCCTCCCTTCCTGCTTTCTCCAGCTGAGCCACTGGGATGCCTTTAAAGCCCACCAGGACGCCATCCTGCTTCAGGTACCACTTGAATCTCTTAAACTGTTTTTTACTTAATTTTTCCAGAGTATTCAAGAGCTCCTCTTTAAGTTTCTCCATAATGCCCCACTGCTGAAAATAAGAGAAATGTGAAATAGGAAGAACATGTATTCAGTTTTCTTCTTATGCAGCCCGTTCTCACTTCCAACTCGTCACATATCGAAGCTTGGTCAGGACCCCGTGGTTTAACTTTTTTTAACGTGCAGAGTAGTCCGATAGACTTCTGTTCAACTCCCACAACGTCTGAAATAGACGCCATGAGACTGATGACGTCTATGTGAGGTGACAAATTTCAGCCTGGTCACCAGAATAAAACATTGGCATTTTATGTTTGTGCAAACCACAGATACGTTGAATATGTACATTTCAACACCAATGGATGGTAATGTTGTTGGCAGAAAGTTGGAAATCAGCACAGAGCACTGTTCAAGACCACCTTAACGTTTTTTTTTATTTTTTATTTATTTTTTTATTTTTATTTTAACCCAAACTATGATCTTTCCCTAACCCTAACCAAGTGGTTATTGTGCTTAAACCTAACCAGACCGTAACCACCGCGTTGTCACACCATAAAACATATTTATTTTTTAACAGTGACTAGTGTGATACTAAGCGTTGAAAAATGACGCTAAAGGGGTTAAAAAGTGACACCACGGGGTCCAGACCAAGCGTCGATGTGTGACGAGGTGGGAGTGAGAACGTGTTGTCTTATGACACTTTACCAGTATGACTTCTGTACATGTGCATGTTAAATGTAAATCATCTACTGCTTGAACAAACACGTCACAACTTTGGTTATTTTCATAGTTTCAGTCTTTCATCACTGCAAAACTCATTACATCCACATTATCACCTGAATTCTAGCTGAATACATTTACATCCTCTGTGAGGAAGCAAACAACAAACTGAAGCCACGTTCCAAGTGTGAAGCTTTTGATGTCTGTATTTCATATCAGATGAGTATTTCTCATTTTTATTGTTGCACTGTCGGTGGGCAGTATCATGTTTTTATGAAGTGCTGCCCTCTGCTGGTATTACAGCACATTTAAGGATAAACTTTTCTATTTTTACCTCACATACCTCTACAGGAGTTCATGAATGGTCAGCTGATAACGTTGGACGCTGAGGGGAGCTGTTTGTCCTGCAAAAACCTGAAGGGAAAATAATAATGATGAGATACTACACTTCACCATTATCATTCCTGGTGCTTAAACCAGGAGGTCAGAGGTCAGCTGCTGATCATGAGCTAACAGACATACAGTGAGTATATCCCAAGTCTCTTATTTCTGCTTGGAGGAGCAAGAAACACAAGAGCTGCCTTTAAACCGGCCGACATGCCCCCGTATTGGATATCAGTTATTGATTGGACGCTGCAGCTGATCAGACTGATCTGATACATCACTGCAGTTTCATATCGACGTGGAGACAGATAACAGATTAAATTTAAGTGTATCACTCCCAAGTTTTATATTTTATTTCTTTTCTGATTCATCATTTAATTAAAAATCTGTTAATTGTCGGTCTGATCAACATAAGAACCATCAATTATCATCTATTATTAGAAAGATTTTTCTTTTCATGAACTGTTATTATAGATAAAGTTAAAGTTAGGGAGAGTCTGTCTGTCAGCAAGAAACACATTTTAAACACATTTATATTTTACATAATTTGTCGTTATATCCATTCAGTCACATGTGAGGCTGAAAATTCCTGAGTTTCAGGTTTGAAATAAGTTAAATAATTTAACTTTTCCCTGAAACATTTAGCCTAATAAATAATTTCCAGTGTTTAAATGACACTCTGGTCATATTCTGGGTTATTAAACAATGAATTCACAATCAGAAAATCAATAAACACAGATGCAAATAATTAATAAATAATATAAACACATTCTGCCAGTAGAAATGGTTCCTGTGTCTCTGAGCAGGACACAGTATAAATATTGAGTGCAGAGTTTTATTCATGTGCAGGTGTTTGTTGAACAGGTAACTGGCTACAAGTAGAACTGATAACTGCACCTTTATTAGTTTATCACAGTGCCAATGTGTGAAGACACAAACTCCATCTAAAGTCTCTGCAGCTGTTAAAGCCGACTGACAGCTGATCAGCTGTGATCAGCTGTCAGTCGGCTGTCAGACGATGCTTCACGTGACTTGGGTGCATCTCAAATCTCTTAAATTGCATCATGTTTCCCTCACATGTATCATTTCCTTGTGTCTTTGTCCCTCCCACTGAGGATGCAGGAGAGACCCAAGGAAACCAAGCGAGGAGAGAGGAAACAAGGAAATATGTTTTTAGAGAAATGTGACGTCCTTTCCTCTGAAACATCACGTGAAGCATCGTCTGTTTCTGATGACGGCGGCAGCTGATCACAGCTGGATCAGCTGTTAGTTGGCTTTAACAGCTGTAGAGACTTTAAACGGAGTTTGTGTCTGGACACGTGCACTGTGCTGAGTCAGCTGAGGAGATGAGAGTTGCACGTGCGCGAGGGGTCCGCCATCTTGGACAGCTCGTTACGGCAACACCACTTGGACAAACCACATCATTACAGGATCTGAGTGTCAACCATGGATTTTACACACATTTTTCACAGCATATGAGTTATTACATAAAAATGTTTGGTTCATTTTCAAATTATTTGGCAAAATGCAAAACTGTACTAATTCAGTAATGCATTTGTATGTGTTTGTCTGAGCTCTGTCTTTTATTCTTCCATCGTTGACATTAATGTGATAAAACACTGGGACTTTTTTTATTGTACTTAGATCCTGTAGTTGTTTTTATACTGTTTATTTTGGTAAAACTGTTTAGTTCATGTTCAAGATGTAATTCTTTGGCCCTGAAAGTTATAAAAGTAGTGTTAAAAAAATAAAACTATACAAACTTTCAGTATCAGCTTGAGCATTCATTCTGAAAAAATATAAGCTATTGCCTACCCCCCATATATTGATATAAAATATATAAATAAATAAGCATGCACATACACACACAGTGTGTTGTGATCTTTAGTGACAACACGTAGTTTGTCCAAGTGGTGGTGCTGTTCACCAAATTTAGACTGAGAACACATGAATCTAATGAGGCTCTTAAGGCGGATTTAATGAAACAAACTTGGGATAATGTGTATGTTGATGATGTTAATATGGCTTATCATTTATTAAATGAATTGTATGAAAAAATGAAGGAGATGCAGTTACAGGTGTAGTTATGAGGACAAGTCATGGATTTCTAAAGGTTTACAGAATGCATGTAAAAAGAAAAACACTCTGTAGAGAATTCTTAAGATATAGAACAGAAGAAGCTGAAGAGAAGTATAAACTATATAAAAAACTCTGTTTACTGGACGTCACGTGTGTGTGTGTTTTCATTTTTCATTCATTGTGATTAAAGTTTCTTTTATGTGTTTGTTCTCTTTCAAACTGGTTAAAGTGGATATAGTGCCAGTTCATAGCCACACCCTGCTCTACACAGCTAGAAACCAGCAGCTGATGTGGAAACATTTCTGACACTTCTTCACTTTGATTTTTGTCTTTGCAGCAGGACTTTTTTTTTTTTTTTTTTACTGAGAACTGTTTAAAACTCACACAATAGTACAGTACTGCAGGTTTGTAGACTGGGTTGATTTTACACTGCTGGTTCCTGAACAGAGACAACTGAAAAAAGTAATCTTCCCAAAATACAGAAAAAACAACTTCACTGAAAGAGGAGAAGCAGAAAGAGAATTCAGCACAGAGTCCTTAAAATGTAGAAAGGTTAACAAAATTATTAATATTAAGGTTATGATACTCAGTTGGATAGAAGTGGATAAACTGCCTTGGCCTCGATTCCCTCAACTCCACTTCTTGTCTAAGGTAGTTGAGGGCAAATTCCATGTATCAGTGTAATACCTTGTAATTCAGTGTTTATAATTTAATTTCTATTTCACTGCTACCATGTGATCCAGCCTGAACTCTCCTGTTAGTGAACAGGTAGACGTGCACCTGTGTGGTTGTGGTATTAACTGAAGGAAAAGCAGTGATCTAACATTTTGATTTTAAGTGTCAAACTAAAGAATGTGACAAAATAAAACATTAGCATATGTCATAATAACCATCACTAACTGACTTGTGACTTGTCCAGACATCGAGCCTTCATGACGTACATTTTGAATGTGTTTTTATCACAAATACGCACTAAAGATTATGATGTTGAGAAAACAGATTTTACAATCTGCGGTGTGAATCAGTTCAGATTTAATTTCTGGGTCACTCTTGAGTTAATTCAGCAACCATGGTGCTGCTTTTTGTTTAACTTCAACGACAAAGCGCTTTGAATTCATTACCGCTCTGACTCACATCTCTGACTGACTTCTTCTCCATAGCAACGGTGGCCGAGGATCATGGGTATTGTAGTATTCTTTGCAGTCTGCCAAAATCACAAACAAAAATGATTTCTCAGAAATTAAGCTGAACTAATTGAAACTGGTGGTCATAATACAAACCTACAGGATCATTACATCATCTGTGAGAGTCCTGTGTTTCTATGTTAAGTAATATTGAGATATTGTGATAGAACATTAAAGTAATGTATTCTCCTTGTGCTCTGAGGTGTCTAGTTGAGGTATTGTGGTAAGGTGGCTGCTGCCTGGCCCATAATGATGGTGGTGATGATGATGGTTTGTGTGTCTGAACAGTTTGTTCCTGTGTGAAAGAGAATAAAGAACATCTGATCATGCTGAAGCAGATCCTGCCATGTCTGTTTGGGTATAATCATGCATAGAGTAATTACAACATAATGTTATGTTGTTATTATTATGTTTTAAATATTATATTTTATGGTGCACAGTGAAATCACTCACTAAAATGTAATGGATAACTTCAGGACATTGTGCTCAATTTATCAGTTAACATTTGTTTCACTTTTCTTCTTATTTGTTTGAGTTCACGATGAAAATCTAAAACCTTTGTTGAGGCTTTAACAAATAGTGAACATGGGAACAGGGAAAACTCTGCATGCCCTCCCCTGCAACAGCACTGGTAGTTTTGGGGGGCCTACCACCCCCACCGAAAAAACTCTGAGGGGAAACACAGCCGGTGTGTTTGGATTTTATAACTGAACTGATAGCAGGACACAAGCTTTTTATTTCTCTGATGTTTTCACATCACAAACAATGAACAACAGCATTAAAACACGAGTCTTGCAGCTAAAACATGAGACTCATGTAGCTGTTTTATCAGTTTAGTGTGGGACGGCTGCTCTGCAGGTGCGCTTGATTTGACTATAACTGCAGTAACCGGGTGGAGATAAACCTCCTGAATTTGCAACCAAAATGATGCTAAAACTTTAATTCACAATTTCCACCACAGCCTCCATGATCATCAACCAGGAAAGAGGCAGAAACCTCTCTTTCACACCTCCAGCAGCTGCTGGAGCAGCTCTCTGCTCTCTTGTGTGGCCTGCTCACAGCAGACACACACAGTCTTCTTTACGGCAGAAGACGCGAGAGCCTGCCTAAGACTCAGAAACTAAGTTTCCTTGTGCCAGCAGCTAACACACAAGTCTGCTGGCCAGTTTAACAAGTACAGGAGCCGCGAAATGGAGTTAGCTTGCCGCTAACTCTACACCAAGGAGTGACCTGGGCCCTCTGCACGACTGGAGTGCTCTCTCCCCAGCAACGCCTGCATCTTTCAGCTTCAGAGCCAAAGCCTTCTCAGCCTGACTCACCCACGGATTCACCGGCTACAAAGCAGGACACCACAAAGCATCTCTTCCTTCATGGACTGGTAACAACTGGGCATAGCCTAGCAACACAGTGAAGCATAGTACGGCTAAGCAAGAATGTTTAACTCAAACAATGTACTGTACGTGTATTGATTTGGTTAAGGTTATACATTGAACTGTTGTTGTGATGTCCTTGTTGCCTATAGTCAGGTTACTGCATAGCCACACCGCTAGGTTAATGTTAGCATGCTTAACACATGTTACATCCAGTAACTAGGCCTTGCATGCAACTAACGTTGTTTTAACCTGGCACCTTTAGTATACACCAATTGGCCTTGAATAGAGAACCACACAGTTAAGAGGTTAAAACCTAGTTTGGCAAACTTTGGTTCAGGCAGCACATGTGGTTCAAGACACCACATGGTCTGGCCTTTTATCCCTGTAGTTCCCTTTATCAGCCAAAGTGTCGGCATGCCATGTGCTCAGTCACCAGGTGACTGCAGCCATCTTGCTATTGTCTTCTCTACACACACACACACACACACACACACACACACACACACTTGTATATAGGTACACTTAGCTAGATTAGTATTGTATGTTGCTTTTACCCTTTTGTTAAATAAATGCTTTTGGATATACCTGTTGTCTGTTTTAATGTTGCACAAGAATGAGTTTTGCCAACCTCTGCTCTGTAAAGAACTCCAAATCCTTCAACCTTAACTAGCTATTGACATGGTGATTTTGTTTATAGTTATTAAATTAATTATTAATCAAAGTCCCAGATTCATAGATTAGTACACTTTGAGACTGAATTGGCTCTTTTTCCCTGAGTCCAGGGTGGTGCCCCGTTATTATTAATTCTTATTAATAATTTTATTGATTTTAATAATTAACGATTATCTTTGATAATCGTTAATTATTGCTGATAGCCAAACTTGTAGCCACGGCCCAACAGCACCAAATAACCATCACTGACAAAACACTCGATGCAGAAAAACGAGAGACATCTGCAGAGTGAAACAATGAAAAATCAGGAGGAGTTAACAGATAATTAGAATAGTTATAATTAGAATTAAAATAAGTTCTCTTTCAAATCAAACATCCCAAGATATCAGTGGAAGGTTTTGTTCTTCCAACTGCATTTATAACCTTTTTTTTACTCAAACGTAGCTTAACCAGTCATTTGATGCTACTTCAGTAAATATTACTGGGACCAGTACAGAAAACTGCAGATGAACATTTAATATCCAGGAATTCACATTATAGACACGATCTCTGACCATCACTGTAACACATTAACATACACGGTCCAGACATATACGAGGTTTGATCTGGTCTTGTTTTACATAGCAGCCACTGAGCAACATTAGCTTCAGTGTGGAGTGGTGTCTCTGTTCATGTCTACAAATATGAATCTCTTTAGCTGTTCCACTTTATTCACCAGCAAGTCTCTAAATGTGTGAAACCAAAACAATGAGTTCAAACAGTGTAAAAAGCTGATTGGAGCTGAGGGGAACTGCAGAGTCTGCTAATAATTTACTGTGGGTTCATCACTACGTGCAACCTTTCATAAAGAAAGTAGAAAGATGAACAATTATTCCATCTGACACTTCAACTAAAGGTTGCTTCTGAGTTTCCAGATGAAGTTTCTGCTCTGTAGTCACTCTTTCTTCCTCCTGTTGAATTCCCCTCCACCCTCCTTAAAAAGCTGTGTGCACATTTCACAAACTGCCACTTCTGGTCATCTTTCAGTTCTGTACAGGCCCCTCCGCCCCCCCCTCTCTCGCTTAGACAGTCTATGTGAGCACAGACACGAAGTTTCAAACCACCTCGACTTCTTCTTTCTCCTTCCTGTTGATTTCCCCTCCACCCTAAAAAAGCTGTGTGCATATTTCACAAACCACCGCTTCTTGTTATCTTTCTGTTTTGCTTAGTTCCCTCATTGAGGTTAAGTCTATGTGAGCACAGACACGAAGCATCAAACCACCTTCAGAAAGATATAAAGTAGAAAACAAAATAGAGCATAATTCACATGTATGGTGGGAGATGTGCTTCCTTCTGCTTCAGCAACATAAACCTTCTGCAGAGTCTGCTAATAATTCACTGTGGGTTCATCACTACGTGCAACCTTTCATAAAGAAAGTAGAAGGATGAACAATTATTCCATCTGACACTTCAACTAAAGGTTGCTTCTGAGTTTCCAGATGAAGTTTCTGCTGTTTAGTCATGTAGAGGTGGATGCTATTTTGACCTCAGATTGCTCTTTCTTCCTCCTGTTGAATTCCCCTCCACCCCCCTTAAAAAGCTATGTGCATATTTCACAAACCGCCACTTCTTGTCATCTATCAGTTCTGTACAGGCCCCCCGCCCCCCCCCCCCCCCTCTCTCTCTCGCTTAGACAGTCTATGTGAGCACAGATATGAAGCATCAAACCTCCTCCAGAAAGATATAAAGTAAAAAACAAATCATAACATAATTGACATGTATGGTGGGAGATGTGCTTCCTTCTGATTCAGCAACATAAACCTTCTTCAACTTAGTTATTACTACAATTATAGAAGCAAAAAGTTAGAAAGTTTGTCTGTTTTTTATATCCACATCTCATCCTTGATAGTTAAAAGTCAACTACAGCACACTGTGGAAACCACACGACTGATGCTGATAATATGCAGAGAAAGATCTGACTTTCATTTTGCAGAGTGAAACTTTCGTAAGTGTTCACCACACATGAAGAAACGTTTAGTGCATGTTGTACTTTCTGCCTCTGCAGTAATGACATGTTTGTCTGCATTATATCAGCTACCTCCAGTGGGTCAGATTAATTCTTCCTTCTGTACATCCTCATGCATTTTAAAATCATTCTTAGTTTAGGCATAGTCATGACAGTATCATCATCCATGCTCACTATAAGCAGAATCTCATCATGACTCAACCCAAGCATGAAGTAGAGCTTAATCAAATCATATAAATGAGCCATTTTCCTATCTGTTCTCCACACACTGTTTCCTCATTCAAATGAGTTTCATGTTATAATGTGAAACATTTCACATTATAACAAGATCAATAGTATATTGTTATAATGTGATAAGTTGGTTATGGTGTTCCATGTACGCTGTTCCTGCCTTCATCTTACACCCTGCTATTATGTGTTGAACTGTCTCAGGAGCATCTTTGCACAGCCTGCACCTGGGGTCCTGTCTGGTGTGGTAGATCCCCGCCTCTATTGATCTTGTACTGAGTGCCTGTTCTTGTGCTGCCATGATCAGTGCTTCTGTGCTGTCCTTCAGTCCAGCCTTTTCCAGCCACTGGTAGGATTTCTTGATATCAGCGACTTCTTCTATCTGTCGGTGGTACATGCCGTGTAGGGGCTTGTCCCTCCATGATGGTTCCTCCTCCTCCTCTGCATCATTGGGTTTCTGCTGCCTGAGGTTCACTTAGCAGTTCATCTTTGGGGGGCCATCTTCCTGATGTATTCCTGGATGTTGGTTGTTTCATCCTGGACAGTGGCTCTGACACTCACCAGTTCTCGGCCTCCCTCGTTCCGCTTAGTGTACAGTCTCAGGGTGCTGGACTTGGGATGAAACCCTCCATGCATTGTGAGGAGCTTTCTTGTCTTGATATCAGTGGCCTCTATCTCCTCCTTTGGCCAGCTTATTATACCAGCGGGGTATCTGATGACTGGCAGGGCGTACGTGTTGATGGCTCGTATTTTGTTCTTCCCATTCAGCCAACTTTTCAGGACCTGCCTTACTCTGTGTAGGTATTTGGCTGTGGCTGACTTCCTTGCGGCCTCCTCAAGATTCCCATTTGCCTGAGGGATCCCAAGGTATTTGTAGCTGTCCTGAACATCTGCAATGCTTGTAATGTTTGTATTTTGTGTATTTTGTGTACATGTTTTTGGTTTTTGTGTGTAAAGTTTCAACAAAGAAGGCCCTAGTTTCAGATATTGGGTCAATAGTAAAAAACTGTAATAATAATTTCAAATAAACTTCACAAGTGATGAACAGCAAGGATTGGTCAGACAAGACTGGAAAAAGTCATCTTCCCAAATTCAACCTCAGCAGAATGCAGAGACAAAGAGAATTACGTATATAATTTAAAGACCATCAACATGGAGGGATTTTATACTTGAACACAGATAAATATGTTTTTATATTTATATTTAATAAAACTCACCAAGCAGGATTCAGAGTTCTTCAAATGTAGAAAGATGAACGATACAGTTAAATTATTCCATCTTACACTTCAACTAAAGGTTGGCTTTGAGTTTCCAGATGAAGTTTCTGCTCTTTAGTCACAGAGAGGAAGATGTTGTTTTGACCTCAGCTCCCTCTTTCTTCCTCCTGTTTAATTCCCCTCCATCCCCCTTAAAAAGCTATTTGCATATTTAATAAAACACTTCCTGTCATATTTCAGTTTTTTACAGACACCCCGCCCTGCTTACTTCCTCATTCAGGTACACTCTACTTGATCACAGACACGAAGCATCAAACCACCTCCAGAAAGACATAAAGTAGAAAACCAAACAGAACATAATTGACATGTATGGTGGGAGATGTGCTTCCTTCTGCTTCAGCAACATAAACCTTCTTCAACTTAGTTATTACTATAATTATAGAAACAAAAAGTTAGAAAGTTCATCTAATTTTTATGCCACATCTCATCCTTGATAGTTAAAAGTCAACTACAGCACACTGTGGAAACCACACGACTGATGCTGATGTTCAGAGAAAGATCTGACTTCCCTTTTGCAGAGTGAAACTTTCTCATGAGAATTTCTGCAGGTCTTTACCACACATGAAGAAATGTTTAGTACATGTTGTACTTCCTGCCTCTGTCACCTGATCATTATTGTTAGAGGTCTATATTTCCCGTAAAAGCAAAGACAAACTTTATTTTCATTATGATTCTTGTCTGAGAGGCGAGAGCAGAACATGCAGGAAGTTAACAGACACATAAATCCACATTATACCAGGATTTGTTGGAATAAAGAGCAAATCTGACTGCATAAGCAACAATCAAAGCTAACAAACATATAATTTAGGTGTAAATGATGAAGAGTTGGATCATCTAAACTCTAAAAGCTTCTCACTCAGAAGGACTGTATGAGTGAAAAACAGAAGTACAGAAATCTCTTGTGTAAAATAATCAAAACTGTTCTAAACTTTGACAGAAAATTGTGTTCATGTAGAATCACATCAATCATAACTGAGAAACTTGGTTGTTCGGCCTTTAAAGACACTTTGATTTGTATCTCCTCCTATATGAAGCTACCAAGATGATCTGTGTGATAAACTGTGTTAAATTCTGATCAACAGCTCATAAACTCATTATGATGACATGAACAGTGTTTGAGTTATTTACAGTAATGAACTAAAGCCCAATGCAGACATGTCTGACATCTCTAAATCAATTTGTTTCATATGATTATAAAGTCATTTAATAAATGATGCCAGTTATCATCAACAGCAGTCACACACTTTTCCTCAAAAATACTTCTAGTTAATTTACTTTAATGACTTTTTTAAATTTCAGAGCAAATTTTGTCTGCTGAGTTATACCTAACATTTAAGAGAAAATGTAAAATAATAAGAAAAGGAGTATATTTATGAAATAAATGATCAATTTGTAAACATTTTATTTTAAAAGCAAATTCAGCAGATCAGTAAAACTGTTATCAACTCTTTAAGTTCAGTTTTAACCTTCCAAACATTAACATGTCCTACTCTGTAATTGTCTTATTTATTTATTTTATTTATTAGACAAAATCAGTGTTGATGTGTCAATCTGAGGAGTTTAGGATATTTTTTATAGAAAAACAACAGCACCAATTTAATTTTGAAAGAAAAACTAACTTTATTGTAATTTGTTCATAATGCATCCAGTGTCTCATTGTTAATAAAGTTACAAGAGGTCCAAACTGTGATGTAAATTCTTATCAATGATGTCAGAGTGGATGCTGTTGCAGAAAACACTGAATGTTAAGTGTCAACTAACATTTCATATTTCAGTATGTTTTTATTAATTTATTTTAATGACTTATGTTTAAATGACAAACACACATCAGAAATAGATTCATCCACAATTCACGTTTTTTTTATTTACAGAAAATAACAGGAATTAATAACACACTTGGAGGTCTGTATGCATCATCAGAGTCGTGGCACTTTCACATGATAAAAGAAGAAAATAAAGAAATAAAACAGTCTTCAAAGCCATAAATATCAAATGACATCAGTTTATTAAGTCTACTTTTAAAATAGTTGATGTGCTCCTTTATTTGAAGGTCTGATTTCAGTCTGCTTCCTCTGCATTTACTGGAAATTCTCTCTGGTTTAAAATGAAACTGAAAACCTGATAACACAGAGATTTCTGTCCATGAATCCATGTTTTATAAACATTTTCTTACTTTGAAGTTTTAATTTATTTCCTGTGTCTATAAAAGCCATTGATGTATATATTGTATGAATTCTTAAGTTGAAATGAATCCATGTAATGTATTTTAATATTTTAATTTATTCATCACATTTTGGTTGTAAGGCTCTTACATATTAAATGTTTGACTTAGTTGTCTTAACTGGATTTTAGAAATACAGAGCAACCACCTAAATGTTTGACTAAACAGCACATTTGATTTTTTTGCATGACGTTTAATAATTTAAGTAAGTAAAGTTTATTTATAAAGCACCTTTCTATGTTAGACGTCATAAAATGTGCTTCACAATGAAAGATGAAGACAAAAAGAAAATAGAGACACAATATAAGAACAGTAAATAAAATAGAAATAGATCAATAGAACTCTGCTACTCAAAGGTAAGTCTGAACAGGTGTTGAGCTGCTTTTTAAAGGCGTCCACAGATCTTAAATCCAATAGGAGACAGTTTCAAAGTTCAGTCAAAGGCTCAGTGTCCTTTAGTTTGGAGTCCGGAGAGAACAGCAACCAACCCTGATCAGACTTTAAACACCTGCTGGTAACTCACTGCTGACCAGTGCTGGAGAGGAACTGACTACATTTACTCAACTACTGTATTTAAGTACAGTTTAGAGGTACTTGTACTTTACTTGAGTATTTCCATGTGATGCTACTTTCTACATTTCAGAGGGAAATATTGTACTTTCTACTCCACTACATTTATTTGACAGCTTTAGTTACTTTTCAGATGAAGATTTGACACAATGGATAATATAACAAGCTTTTAAAATACAACACATTGTTAAAGATGAAACCAGTGGTTTCCAACCTTTTTGGCTTTTGACGTCTTACAAAAAGCAGTGTGTAGTCGGGGTCACATTTCACATGTCTATGAGTTGTTAACAGCTCCACCAAATAGTGATTTTTCCCTCTAAACTTCTCACATGCTTTCATATCAATAAATGTTCAAATGATTCAATATGAAACAGAAAACATTATCTGATGATATATAGTGACCCTGATTTTAAAGAAGTGATCGTTGGAAAAGGGAACTAAATGCAAGAACAGGAAGCTGTGCGGACAGGCATGACACCACATATGGAACTGATATTGATTATCTTGCAGGAAACAGGTGTCTGCAGTGTGACTGCACATTAGGCATTGTGTTGACAGTTGAGGCTATAAAATGTTTGTGTCAGCTGTTTAATGTGCTCCTCTCCTGCTGCAGAGCTCAGGTTGAAATGAATCCTAAGCATACACTTTGGTGATTTATTAAAGGCAGTTGGACTACAGGAAAATACTGTGTCTCTGGTATTTAATCACCTTTATCACCTGACTCAGCTATAAGTACAACTCATCATTTTGTCAATTTAACAAAGTATTAAGCCACCAGGAACCCAAACAACAAGAAAAAAGAGACAGTCACCAATAAAAATGTACAAATCTTGAGTGATAATCACTGAAAATATTATTATAGAACAGTTAAAGGTTGTAAAAAAATATAGTTTTACTGTTCTTACACACAAATACAGCAGAAAAATACAGTTTATTTAAATGTAATTTCAACTTGTTTTGTGCCTTTTTCACTGAAAGTATGTGAATATAATAATTCACCATTTAAAAAAAAAATGTATACATTATACAATAATATTTATATAGTGTAAAGTATTTTTTCTTAATTGAAAAATAATTTTATAATGAATTATTATTATAAATCATTATCATTTGTCTCTATATAATGTATAAATCAAGTTAGATTAATATAAATAAAACATGTTCAGTGTGTTCACAGATCAATATTAAAGGATGAAAAACATTAATATTTTCTTTCTTCCTTCATGTTTCTGATCACTCCTGAGCAGTCCTGGTGCCGGGCCGCACCCTGTGTGTAGTCACACAGCCAGTATTCACCGGGTTTAACCAGCCTACAGTCTGTTGAACTCTTGACCATCAGTGTGATAGTGCAACGAGATTCAGCGTTTCATCTCAAGCAAGCTATTTATAAACATTAATTTCAGAAAAATAAGCAAGGAAATGTGAATGCTTCATGTTGGTGACACCATTTAATTTACATGATGTAATTCAAAAAGGACCAGATGAATACATACTGTGTTGAACATACGATAATTTAAGACTGTTAGGAGGAAATCATTGACTGTATATAAATATGGACGTCATGACAGCTCCCCAAAAGAGAAGCCAAAACATCTGGATCGCCCCCTGCTGGCTGGCTGCAGTAGAAGCTCATGTCTCATCCATGTTAGTGGATGGGACATGAGCCAAACTAAAAAATCAAAGTACATGTCAAATACATTTTTCCTAAAGATGGTTTCTGTCATTTTGAGTCATTCTCACCACGCTGATGCCAAGCAACTTAAATAGAAAATTATGGCTTCACTTTTGCTTAGCGGCAGGAAGTAGAGACACATCGTCCATATTTATATAGCCAATGGAGGACCCCTACATCTTCTGTGTGTGTTTTCAACAGCGTACAATGAATATATATTGGACAATAGTTTCATCTTATTTGTTCATTTCTATAAAGTATTTGATACAATAAGCCACCAGTTTATTATTAAATTTATTAAATGTTTTGGATTTGGGAACCAACTTTTGAAAGCTGTCAAAACATTATATAAAGGATGTAACTGCTCAGTTAAGCTGGCACACGGCACGACTTCACAAGGTTTGATATCTGACAAGGTTGGCCAATTCTAATTCCTTCTTGTCACACAAATTATGGCTTTACATATTTAAAAAGGTCACTTCCAAGGTATAGTGAGCTTAGATAGAGAATTTAAATGATCCCAACTGGCTGATGATACAAAAATATTTCTATCTAATAGACATAAGGTGGTCAAAGCAATTAGATGAACTGAGGAATTTTCTGCTGTGTCAGGTTTAATAATCAACCAGAACAAATCTGTTCTATCACAACTCAATGAATGTGATCTATCAGAAGTGAATGTTCTCTGTGAAGAACACTGTTACATAACAGGGTGTTGTCATTGATAAGAATGAAAAATGTATGCAGTGGTTTTTGATGCTTTTAATTGATGTATCAGTGATTGATCCTTTCAGTAATGGTATATTCCTGGGAGAAGTTGACATTACCAAGAATAAATGCTTGAATAAATACATCAGGAATTACACACAAGCTTTAACTCTGCCCCCAGGAAGATTCTTTTCCTTTAAAATTATGCATTGAATATATCCAGCAAAAAAGATGTTAGAGAGATTTAGAATTAATATTGAATATTCTTGCAATTTTTGTGCACTAGTAGAAAAAACAGTCTGTCATTAGTTGTATCCCTGTACGTATACCAGAATACTTTGGGTGGATGTTCAGCATAATATAAGAAGGAAAACAGAAGATAATGAGAAGGAAAAAGATATTATTTTCTTTGTACAGTTAATTTCATTATTGGGAAATTTCCACATTCACAAGAAGCGATGGATGGACTCCAAAACAAATATACATTTTTGTGAAAATGTGTTACTTTTTAAATATTTTTATTTCACTCTTTTTATTTTGTATGTTTTTCTTATAACGTTGCATATGTACCCCTGTTATAAACACTTTTGTTTGTGTATACTGTTAATGTTCATATGTTCTCTAAAAAAAAAAAAAATGTAATGTAATATAAATGAACGGGGCCCACCTCTGACGCCCCCCTCCCCCGAGACCGCCCAGCCTATAATGCTAGGGCTGCCCCTGAGTGACGTCATGAGTTCATGTGTTCACTGTTGGTTCAGGACAGTCACGTGTTCACTCTGCCCCCTGCTGGTGAAAATCACTCATGACATGAAAACAACAGCAGCTCAAACATTCAGTAAATAAAACATCTTAATGTTGTTGTTGTTGTGACATTTTAATACAGAATAAACAGTGTGTGCGTGTGTGTGTCACCATTTAAAGTTACTCAGAGCTTTCTAGAATCACTTCCAGCTCCAAGCGGTGAATTTAATTTCAGAGCGATTGATTATTTGCCAACTACTAAATTAATCAGCAACTATTTTGATAATCAGTTTGAGTTGATTCCAGCTTGTTAAATGAGAATATTTTCTGGTTTCTTTAGTCTCTATGACGGTAAACTGAACATCATTGGTTTGTGGACAAAACAAGACATTTGAGGACATCATCATTTTTCACCGTTTTATGACATTTTATGACAAACAACTAATTGATTAATTGAGAAAATAATCAACGGATTAATTGATAATGAAAATAATTCTTAGTTGCAGCCCTAAGTGTTTCAACCTGGTGATTATTGTATGAATGTGTATAAATGCCTGTGTGAACTCAGTGACAGTCATAAAAACCATGTTTGTGTGTCTGAACAGTTTGTTTCTGTGTGAAAGAGAATAAAAAACATCTGTTCATGCTGAAGCAGATCCTGCCATGTCTGTTTGGGTATAATCATACATAGAGTAATTACAACATAATGTTATATTCTGATTATTATTTTTTATGGTGCACAGTGAAAATATAAAGAATAACTTTAGGACATTGTGCTCAATTTATCAGTTAACATATTTGTTTCACTTTTCTTCTGAGTGCACAGTGAAAAACTACAACCTGTGTTGAAGGTTTGATAAATATTGTAATGATAATCATATCTAAGCCCTGAATGAACCTACAGCAGGGAAAACCCTGCGTGCAACACTGGTAGTTTCAGGGCGTTTACCACCAACCTGAAAAAACTCTGAGGGGAAACACAGGGTGGAGATAAACCTCCTGAATTTGCATCCAAAATGCTGCTAAAACTTCAATTCACAATTTCCACTGCAGCCTCCATGATCATTGACCAGGAAAGAGGCAGAAAAAAGTCTCAGAGGCCTGAAGGAGAGAACACAGTTAAAGCACCAAATAACCATCACTGACAAAACACTCAATGCAGAAAAACGAGAGAGTGAAACAGATGAAAGATCAGGAGGAGTTAACAGATCATTAGAATAGTTATAATTAGAATTAAAATAAATTCTCTTTCAAATCAGACATCCCAAGATATGAGTGGAAAGTTTTGTTCTTGTAACTGCATTTATAACCTTTTTTTTTTTTTTTTTTTTTTGACTGACTGACTATAAATGAAGGTGCGGGGAAGGGGGCTGCAGCTGCCTGCAGTGAGAAAGCTGAACCACAATTAACTTTTGCAGAAACGGCTTAGTGGGTCTAGACCACTTAAAGTCTTATTTGAGTGATAGATGTTCTCTGTTTCAGTTATAAATGTCTCCTCCAAATTCTCAGGTATCACCTGTGGTGTTCCTCAAGGATCAATTCTTGGCCCTTTACTGTTTTCCATTTACATGTTACCGCTGGAACCATCTGCAATCCCCAATATTTCATTACATTTTTATACAGACGATACACCGATATATCTATCCATAAATCCATCAGACATCACCTCACTTACCTCACTTACAACATGTCTTGCAAGTATTAGATCCTGGATGTCCAATAATTTTTTAATGCTCAATAATGACAAAACTGAAGTGATAGTGTTTGGGCCCAAAGTGCACAGGGACTCCGTAAGCAAGACCTTAGTTTCCCAGGGTTTGCAGTGCACCCATGAGGCCAGAAATCTGGGTGAAATCTTTGATTCAGACTTTTTTTTTTCTAAACATTTCACCAAAATCACCAAATCAGCTACCACTCAAATCAGGAACATTGCAAAGATTAGATCTTTTCTTTCTTTCAGTGATGCTGAAATACTCATTCATGCTTTTGTCTCTAGCCATTTATATTACTGCAACTCCTTATTTGCTGGACTGCCCCTAAAACCAATCAACCACCTACAGCTTGTACAGAATACTGTGGCTAGGGTTGTTACAGGGGCTAGAAAATATGATCACATTTCCCCTGTTCTCGCCTCATTGCACTGGTTACCTGTGGTTTTTAGAAATGATTTTAAAATTTGACTGCTTGTTTTTAAATCTCTGAACGGCCTAGCCCCATCTTATATCACTGACCTTCTCATCCCTTACACCTCAGCTCGTTCTCTTAGATCTGCGGACAAGCTGTTGCTCTCAGTCCACAAGGCAAGGCTTGAGACAGAGGGTAGAAGGACATTTGCTATTAGAGCCCCTCAACTGTGGAATAACCTTCCTCTGCAAATCAGACAAGCTACCGCATTGTCCTCTTTTAAACTCTTTTAAAAACTCCTTTTTTTATTTAAGTGCATTTAATGCATTTAATGTAAATATCATCTTATAATGAATTTTGGCATCATAGTTTTGTTCCATAACCTTGGTAAGTTACCTGCCTGGTTACCTGCTTATACACATAATATACCAAATTACCACTGTTTCATATTTCCAGCTGAGACTGTGAGAAAACTACAACACGTCATCATTATTTCTACTTTGCTGCTCTGACTGTGGTAAAACAGCGACGTCTCACTCTCTCCCAGGAGTAATCCTTCTCCTGCTGACAGTCACAGTAAATTCTCTTCTGCTTCTTTAATTAGTTTTAGTCCTCGTTAACTCTCAGTGTGATTCTGAGACGCTTGATAAATATGGGCCCAGGGTCAGAGTCTGACTTATAACACCTGTTTTTAATCTTTTCTGCATCAAACAGCTCATGTATAACACATCTGTAAAGTGCTGATTCAACAGAATCCAGAGATAAATGTTCAGTTTGTAGTCAGTTAAGAGACTTAAGTGAAGATGACAAAATCCAGATCCAGACTCCGGTCCAGATGGATCATCAGGATCCAGCTGATCCTCTCTCAACACTCACTCCTGGATGTTCACTCACACTCTGACAGAGATCATCAATCCTCCCAGCTGATGAGAGAAGAAGAAACAACAGAGGTCATAAATCAGTGTTTAGTGAGACTCACTTCATCAGCTGTCAGTCAGTGATGCAGCACATCCAGTTTAAAGAGCAGCAGGGACTTCAGTCCTGTTCAGACCAGAAGTGGAACAGCTGTGCAGCGTAGCCTGCTTCCTTTCAGCTCTCATGTTAACGTGTTGGAGTGAACACACTGAGCTCCAAGCTCACACACCTGCACAGACTTTTGCTATCAAGTCTGTTTACTCTGCAGATTTCACTCAAGTACACAGAGGAAATAAAGTGCTGAGAGTCATGAACACATCATTACTGCAGAAACAGAGACATTCGCTCATCAGTTTACTGATGGATTTACTGTTGATACATGTCAACTGTTAGAAAAGTTGAAAGCTACAGAGTCTCTGTGGGATTTGAAGATCTTTCCTGCTGTTAAATCATCACATGACAATCAGTCAGAGCTCTCAGCTAAACAGCTGCTGTGATTCCTGGACTTCAGCAGAGGTTCTGGTCTGTATAAAGACCACATGGTTACTAAACGTAATGATGCTTGTGTGAAATCAGAGCCAGTGATTTGCAGGCTGCAGTCAGACTGATCTTAGAGCTCTGACAAAGATGAACTGATCAATTCTTTAGTGTTGAAATGAGAGAACAAACACTTTCAGATCAGATTTGATGGTAGGACAGTTTGATGATGAGGACCACTGTCTCTATACATCTTGTAAGGCTGTCAGCTGTAATCCAGCTTTATTTCCTGCAGACATGAACACAACAACAACAGTCGTCTTCACATCAACTCAAACACATGATCACAACAAGCTTCTGGCTGATCTGATTGGCTGACTGTTCTCTCTCTCTCTGTCTTTCTGTCCAATCCTGAAGCCTGTCACCATTCTCCTCTCACAGCTTCACTGAGGAAAGCAGCCACTGAGAAGGTTCACCAGGAAATACTGGATCTTTGCTTTGATACTAACTGTGTTTAATACAATACTGCTGAAACCAGCACAGACTGACTCCAACTCTCTACTCACTTCAGAGTCTCCAGTCTACAGTCTGGACTCTCCTGAAGATCAGACAGCTGCTTCACGTCCCAGTCCATCAGGTCATTATCTTCTAGATGCAGCTCTCTCAGATGGGATGAGGGGTTGGACTTCAGAGCTGAGGCCAGAGAAGCACAGCTGGTCTCTGACAACCTGCAGTCCTTCAATCTGAATAAAGAATAAATGACGTCACTTTAGAAAACAAAGTTCATGTTTGAAATCATTCAATGTTTCATAATCTGTTCAGAGCTGAAGAAGGTTTAGAATGTAGAAGTTTAGAAAGTTGTAGATGTGATCTCTAGATCCCCTACGAGACAGCCAGAGTCAGCTGACCATCCTGAGTCACCACAGTCCCGTAAACTGCGGCGGGTCCACAGACTGAAACTATTCACGTCACGGTTTACGGGACTGTGGTGACTCAAGGCAGCTAATATAGCAGCTAGCATCTACGTTACTTTTACACTTAAAATAAGATTTTTGTGCACGTTGTAATAACTGGATTTAAACAAAGTGGACATTTTACACATCATGCTGCTCTAACTGAACCATTTACAACAAGTAACCACTGCACACACACAACACAGAGCACATGTACATGTTTACTGAGTAAAGACACAAATGCAAAGATCCATCTCTGGATTTCAATAATCAATTAATGATCATTCAAATAAGAATCGCAATTAATCTGAAAATCTATTTTTTTGTCCTAAAGTTTAGAAGATGGAAACTCCAAACAGCTGAACCCAACAGGATGCAGGTTCAAAACTGTCAAATAGAAAAGATAAAAACAGAGTTTCAGAGGTTCAGAGTGAATTATCCAGTGTAGATTTTTCTTGTTATATGAAGGTTTTAAATGTGCAGCTCAACATTGTTCTGACAGTCAATGGACTAAACCACTGAAGAAGAAAATAGATCCTCAGTGTGGATCAGCATAATATCAGCTTTATGTCTGCAGTTTAGTGTCACCACAACTGTCACATCATATTAATCTCAGCACAGAAGTAAAAAATGGTGTCTGACCTCAGAGTCTCCAGTCTACAGTGTGGACTCTCCAGAAAATCACACAGCTGCTTCACGTCACACACGTCGTTGTCAGACAGATACAGATGTCTCAGATGGGAGGGGTTGGACTTCAGAGCTGAGACCAGAGAAGCACAACTGATCTCTGACAACCAGCAGCCTTCCAATCTGAATAAAGAATAAATGATGTAGATTAAAATCCATTTATAATCCAATCAGATGTGTTCAGGTTTTAAATGTGTAGTTCAACATTACTATGTCCTCATCAATGAGCTTTTCACTAAAATGAGCAGAGTAACTTTGTCATTGTGTTATTGTGGATCATCATGATGTCAGCCTTCTACAGACATCATCCAAATGTCACCACAACATTCAGACACATATTCATGTCAACACTGATTCATAAAAAATACTTTAAACACCTGCATTTAGATCAGTGTGTGTGTTCTGAAGGATCAATATCAATGATCAGACATTATTCATTAAAACACGTTAAATAATATAATAAAGAAATATTTCTCCTTCAACATATGAACTTGATCTAGGGCTGTGCGATTAATCGAATTTAACTTCCGATTACGATTTTGGCTTCCAACGATTATGAAAACAAGATAATGGAGATAAAACGATTATTGTTTATTATTGTCATTTCGCAGTGATGCTCTCGTTTTGTCTTGTGTTCTAAATCCAGCAAACCTCTTTCCTTTACAGCGGTGCGCTTTCGCTCCTCCTTAAACGCCTCCGACAGGCGTTGAGCGTCTCTGTCCACAGACTAACCTGCCTTCACCAGGCTGACTGACAGCTGGGATTTACTGAACCTAAATAGTTTGCATGTCGGCTCCACGGGAAGAAATCAACAGTGTTTGTACCCTTTGATTCATTGGTTTTATTTCCTCGCCCGCTGTAGCGAGTGAATCTGCCTGTAGTGAAACCGGAGGTAACGTTAGCTGGGAGGCTAGCGGAGGCTAGCTGGCTGTGCGTCCCTCCGGTCATGCTGCGGCTAACGCTCCGTTAGCCTCCCAGCTAGCCCCGGCTCTCCGTCTGGATCCAACCGGAGCACCGAGCCCCGGTTTGTTATTCAGGTTAAAGTGGGAAGAAGCAGCGGGTCTGTCGGGCAGCTGAGTGAAGTGGAGCCTGCGGAGGAAACACCGGGACCGTCAGGATGAAACAGTCCGCAGAGAAGCTGCTGTGTTCGGCTGCAGAGATAGGAAACACCTCGGCTGACAGGATGTACCACTCTGTTTGAAAAAACGTTTTCTTTTTCTTCTTCTTTTTGGTTTATAACAGCTATTGGCAACCAGCGTATGAGGTGCATTACCGCCACCTTCTGCTTCGGACTGTGGACCAAAGATGAAATCCTGCACATTACTCCTGTCTGTCTGATAAAGTCAAAGAAAACTACTGCTCCACCCACTTGGCAGGTTCATGTGTTTTAATGCTGAGCTCCTGAACTCCAGTCTTCATAAGTTCTTCCTTCATATATTGTCTTTCTTGATCATTAGTACAATCTATGATTGCAGGTGTAATAGTCTCCTCAGCCAGGTGGAAAAAAATATGTGCATATATATCAGCATCGGCAAAAATGAGAGTCAAAAAGTAATTGTGTTAAATAATCGTGATTATGATTTTTGCCATAATCGAGCAGCCCTACCGTCTATACAAACTCATGTTGTTCAGCCAAACACAAGTAAAAATGTCAAAAGACTAAAACACGACACATTTATATGTTTTAGGTCTACATGTGCAAAACAGTTGAGCAAGAATAATAAAAGACCTGCATCACTTGCAAGAGCTTCATCATTATGTACATTTAAAACACATAAATGCTATCCCATAATGCAACACATGGACTGTCAGTACCTGCTATTTCAACTTTATCACTTTGAGCACAGACATCAGAAACTGAAAGTCTGCTCATTAGTTCATCTGCACTGTTTGTATTTGTGTTGACATCAGTCTGATACCTGCAGACAGCTGCTGGCTGGCGTTAGCTCCCCGGCAGGTAGAGACAGCATACATAAACGTAAAAAAATGAAAATATGGAAAAAAGAAAATGAACTTCATGGATGTAAGTTATGTATGTACATAAATTATGTTCAGTTGTTAAACATTAAGATCAACAATAGTAACAGACAGTCAGTGAACTGACCTCAGAGTCTCCAGTCTACAGTCTGGACTCTCCAGAAAATCACACAGTAGCTTCACGTGTGATTCCTGAAACTTTCCTCCAGACAGATTCAGATATCTCAGATGGGAGAGGTTGGACTTCAGAGCTGAGACCAGAGAAGAACAGCTGATCTCTGACAACCTGCAGTCAGTCAATCTGAATAAAGAATAAATGATGTAGATTAAAATCCATTTATAATCCAATCAGATGTGTTGAGGTTTTAAATGTGTAGTTCAACATTACTATGTCCTCATCAATGAGCTTTTCACTAAAATGAGCAGAGTAACTTTGTCATTGTGTTATTGTGGATCATCATAATATCAGCCAGAGCGGCGCCAGACAATTATCAGCAGGGGGGCACAAGGTCGTCACGGGTGGGCACTCCTTTTTACATCCTCATAGATCAGACATTTCTTTCTTTTTTTGGTAGTTTAACGTAAATGAGTCAGATGAATGGCTTTCTATACATAAAAGAAGAAATAACACAATAAAGTGGAAACTGTTTATATTGATCACATCTGTCTGGATCAAATTGATCACTATCAACAGATGATTATTATAACTGATTTTTAAACATTTTTTCTTTATTTCTCATGCAGAATACCATCTAATTGACATTTGTATATTTATTACATGAATATAAAGTAATGAAACGAGCAGCTTCGCTATTTAATGAATTTTACTGACTGTTTCAAAATACAGTACAGCTGTTTAAACGCTGGTTGTTGTGTCGCTGCTGCATCTCGTTGGCTGGTTTTTGGCAGTTTGTCATGAGCTTCGAGGAAACAACGTTTTTCATTGAGAGAAAATGATTTTCTTTTTCCCGTCATGATTTCAATGTGCAGGCAGCAGCAGCCTCAGGTCACCAGCTGGAAGCAGACGGGTTACCACGAGGCAGTAATGGTGCCGCAGCCGCCAGGAACATATCAAACATGTTTCATGGGAGTAAAATAAAAAAAAAAAATAGAATTACTGAAGTTGTACAATTTTTTCCATATGGATTCATGTATGAAAAGACCCAAAATGAACACTGTACTTGATTAGTATAAGCAAACTATTTAAACAACATTTGTATAAGAATGATTCAGTCTCAAGCTTTGTGATCCATATAAGCGATTGATCACTGTAACTGTGATCAATACAGGCGGTTTCCACTGTAATAACCAAACCAACACTGCATAACTCTTGAAACAAATTGAACAATGAATATGTTACAGTTCAGAACTTCCTCACAGAAACCACAATCCTAACATGCCACGGCGGGCCAGGATAAATAACACTGGCTTACCTGCGGCTACTATTCCTACACAAGGCCGAGTCTTCTGGGCTTTGAGTTGGAAAGGTTGATTATGTCTTTGTAATCACAAGTGTCAGTTAGTTCTCTTTCAAAAGACAAAAACGTCAAGTTGTTCAGGTGTCCAGTCAACATGGATGATCTGATGCGCATCTGGATCTGTTGTTACACCGTATTTGGTGACTGAAGGGTCCTTTAGAGTAGGAATGTGCGATTAATCGAATTTAACTTCCGATTACGATTTTGGCTTCCAACGATTATGAAAACAAGATAATGGAGATAAAACGATTATTGTTTATTATTGTCATTTCGCAGTGATGCTCTCGTTTTGTCTTGTGTTCTAAATCCAGCAAACCTCTTTCCTTTACAGCGGTGCGCTTTCGCTCCTCCTTAAACGCCTCCGACAGGCGTTGAGCGTCTCTGTCCACAGACTAACCTGCCTTCACCAGGCTGACTGACAGCTGGGATTTACTGAACCTAAATAGTTTGCATGTCGGCTCCACGGGAAGAAATCAACAGTGTTTGTACCCTTTGATTCATTGGTTTTATTTCCTCGCCCACTGTAGCGAGTGAATCTGCCTGTAGTGAAACCGGAGGTAACGTTAGCTGGGAGGCTAGCGGAGGCTAGCTGGCTGTGCTTCCCTCCGGTCATGCTGCGGCTAACGCTCCGCTAGCCTCCCAGCTAGCCCCGGCTCTCCGTCTGGATCCAACCGGAGCACCGAGCCCCGGTTTGTTATTCAGGTTAAAGTGGGAAGAAGCAGCGGGTCTGTCGAGCAGCTGAGTGAAGTGGAGCCTGCGGAGGAAACACCGGGACCGTCAGGATGAAACAGTCCGCAGAGAAGCTGCTGTGTTCGGCTGCAGAGATAGGAAACACCTCGGCTGACAGGATGTACCACTCTGTTTAAAAAAAAAAGTTTTCTTTTTGGTTTATAACAGCTATTGGCAACCAGCGTATGAGGTGCATTACCGCCACCTTCTGTTTCGGACTGTGGACCAAAGATGAAATCCTGCACATTACTCCTGTCTGTCTGATAAAGTCAGAGAAAACTACTGCTCCACCCACTTGGCAGGTTCATTAAAGTTTTAATGCTGAGCTCCTGAACTCCAGTCTTCATAAGTTCTTCCTTCATATATTGTCTTTCTTGATCATTAGTACAATCTATGATTGCAGGTGTAATAGTCTCCTCAGCCAGGTGGATAAAATGTGCACATATATCGGCATCGGCAAAAATGAGATGGAAAATATTGGATATCGGCAAAAAATCCAATATCGTGCATGCCTAAAACACATATACAGCCGGATATTTCTGTGATTTAAACAGCTGTCTGTGCAGATTACGCTTCACTAAATGCAACAGAAATAAAAAAAAAACATGGGGTCTCCGTGAGACACTCAGAGTCAGTGTCGACTGCTACATTTAATAAAATGGAAGCGTTTCTGTTCCATGAGTCAAAATGAAATTGTGTTAAATACTTGTGATCTCAATATTGACCAAAATAATCGTGAGTATGATATTTGCCATAATCGAGCAGCCCTACTTTAGAGCCAACAAATGTCTCACAACCATCCTGCTGTGACTTCACTTTAAGGCACGGCCTGGTCCCAACATGCTTCATCCTCTGGATGAGTTTTTGTTAAAAAGTGGCTCAAACATAACTGCTTAGCCACAGTTTCCAACTTTCATCTAGCTGTTAGCTACATGAAACTGCGTTGTGACAGTGCGTGTGCGATGTAGCCTAACTTCAGTCACGTACAGTAAGACAGGAAGTTTCCATGAATCTGAAGTTTGGGTGGGGCACAACATCCCAATTGGACAGACAGTGCCCCCCAGTGCCCCCCTGTCCTGCTGGCTGTGATGTCAGCCTTCTACAGATATCATCCAAATGTCACCACAACATTCAGACACATATTCATGTCAACACTGATTTATAAAAAATACTTTAAACACCTGTATTGATCTCTCTGTGTCCCTGTGTGTGTGTGTGTTCTAAAAAATAAATATCAATGATCAGACATTATTCATTAAACACATTAAATAATCTAATAAAGAAATATTTCTCCTTCAGCAAGTAAATTTGATCAATTTAAAACAGATATTAGTTGAGAGGATCTTCTGTATACAGATGTGACTCTTTACCAAAAATTATGAACATTCATTTACTTTAACAACTGACAGTGGACATTTTCTACAGTTTCTACAGTCAGTGAACTGACCTCAGAGTCTCCAGTCTACAGTGTGGACTCTCCTTAAGATCAGACAGCTGTTTCATGTCCGAGTCCTTCAGGTTATTTCCTCTTAGATCAAGATATCTCAGATGGGATGAGGGGTTGGACTTCAGAGCTGAGACCAGAGAAGCACAGCTGATCTCTGACAAACTGCAGCCACTCAATCTGAATAAAGAATAAATGACGTTACTTTAGAAAACAAAGTTCATGTTTCAAATCATGCAAAGTTTCATAATCTGTTCAGAGCTGAAGAAGGTTTAGAATGTAGAAGTTTAGAAAATGGAAACTCCAACCAGCTGAACCCAACAGGATGCAGGTTAAAGACTTTCAAATACAAACAGTGAAAAAGAGCTCTCATTAATATTAATGACAACATGCTGCTACTTCAATAAAGACGTAGTGACTTCACCTCTTAAACTCTGCAGCTCCACCAGTGACTCCATCTATACAAACTCATGTTGTGCAGCCAAACACAAGTTAAAAATCCACATGAATATTTCAGATTCTACTCAAGATCCCAACATTTATAATGATATCAAATATGTCCGGATGGATGTTGGGAAAATAGGAGGAAAATGATGTTCAACATAATTTACATTTAATGGAATGATGTGGCCATGAAAAAAATCACAGCATCTTGTGTTTAAATATTTCTGTTAATATAAACACTGCACAGCTTCATAATAGTGTTGGAACAAGTAAATACTGGATATTATATTTGTTGCTGTCTGATTGAGGTTTTTGGTTTAAATTTAAAGAACAAAATTTAAAGTGAAGTAGAGCTGGGCAATTAACCGAAAATGTATCAAGACCGACATTAAGACCCTCTCACTGACTTAATCTTTCTCATGTTGGTTAAGTCGGTTAATAATTTCCCCAAAGCGTGCGTTCATGAACTGTCTCTTTAAAACAATACTATGTTGTGTTCAGTCATGTGCCTCCGCCCCGTCCAACTAACGTTAGTGCGAGTTCACTCAAAGGAAGCTGGCACCATGGATGACACAAGCACTGACACTGAGCCAACAAATAGGCCTCAACCTGAGCAGCTTATGACTAAAAAGAATACCGTGTCTGTGGTTTGGACACATTTCAGCTTCAGTGAAGACGACACAGAGCAAAAATAAGTCAAATGTAAACACTTTGGAAAAACAATTTCAGTGACCAAAGGTAACACCACCAATCTGTTTAATCACTTGGAACACAATCACATTACTGAATATGAAGAGTTCATGGCTCAAAAAAAGAGAGAGACTGACAAACGCTAAAGTGCTTCCACAAAGCAGCTGACGCTAACACAAGCATTTACAAATGCCGCACATTATGCAAAGGATTCAAGAAGATGGAAAGAAATAACTGATGCTATTACATATTACATCATGAAGGATATGGATCCCATAGCTACTGTGGAACGTAGTGGGTTTAAGTATCTTGTTAAAACCCTCGACAAAAGATACGCTGTGCCATTGCAAAAATATTTTTCCCAAACAGCGGTGCCCAACATGTACAAAACATGTCGTGAGAAGGTAGCTGCTGAACTCAAATCTGTTCAGTACTTTGTAGGAACGTCTGATCTCTGGTCAAGTACAAGGATGGAGCCATACTTGAGCCTTACGTCGCACTACATTGATGATGAATGGAACCTGTGCAACAGATGCCTGAAGACGGCATATTTTGCAGATGATGACACATCAGAAATGATTGCACAGGGCCTGAGAAATATGCTGTCTGCATGGGACCTCATGGAAGAGAACCTCATGACCATTACGACAGACAACAGCACTAATGTCGTCAAAGCTACACAGCTCAATGGACGGACACGGGAGCAATGTTTTGGACACAGGTTGCACCTGGCAATCGATAGGTAACACATCAGCTGATCAGACACTATGCTACAGTTGAGCTAGAGCTATCTTTTAGTTCACTTTAAATAAATACTGTGACAATAATAATTAACTATTCATATAGCACTTTTCTTACTGTTACAATGTGCTTCATATTACAATGTTAACTTCACATTACAATGTAAAACAATGCTACCATGAGTCATGATTAAAGTAGAAATAAAAATTACTCTAGAAGTCTGTTATTAATCTATTATTAATTAAGTAGCTTTGAATTAAGAGATTTCTCCTCATCTATTATTTTGCTTAAGTTTTACAGTTTGTAAAGTCTTTAGGTATAAGTCAAACCCTCAATAAAATAATAATTCATCTTTTCATGTGTGCGTATTTCAGAAAATGCAACGGAAGATCAACGTGTGCAGTGGGAAATGAGGGTTTGCAAAAATATTGTCAGTGCTTTTTCCTATAGTTGGAAAAAGAAGAAGGCGCTTGTGAAGGCACAACAAGAGCTGAACCTGCCACAACACAAGTTGAAAACTGCATGTGCCACCAGATGGGGATCAATGCAAATGATGACTGCAAGGATCCTTGAGCAAAAGAAAGCCATCACACAGGTCCTCGCTGATGATGAGAAATCAAGGCAACTTGTTCCATCGTGGGCTGAACTGGATGTCTTAGAGGCTGTCAACAAAGCTCTCTCCCCATTGATGGAGTTCACAGATGCCCTGTCAGGAGAAGAGTATGTGACCATTTCATTTGTGAACTATGTCCTACACATCCTCCATTCATGAGTGCTGGCTGAGGACGAAGATGACATGGAGCTGACTAAAACAATCAAAACCTGCATCCTTAAGGAGAAGTTCTCAGAACTCATCACAGAAGAGCTACTGGAAGCATACACTTCTGCACACCATGTCCCCACCATTCAGGGAGAAGTCAGAACAGAGATGATGGAGTCAGCAGCTGCAGTCCACGGGGAAAGTACCCCAGAGAGCACAGAGCCGTCTACGTCTTCATCATAAGCAAAGAAACCAAGGAGGTTATTAGGAAGTTTTTTCAAAGGAAGTGAGGCAACCCTTTCAACTGCACCCACTATGTCATTTCAGCAAACAGTAGAAGCACAGCTGAGCAGCTACTTGGTGTCTCTCATGCTGGATAGTGAGGAAAATCCACTGGAATGGTGGAGAAAGAATCATGTACACTTTCCCACTAAAAGCAAGGTGGTAAAAAAGTACTTTCGCATGCCAGCCACTAGCTCGCCATCTGAGGGGTTTTCAGTTCAGGAGGAAACATTGTCACATGCCTCAGATACAGCCTGTTGATCCACTGGAGGTGTCTTGTCCAAGCTTTTCTCTTGCTCTTAATCAGCAGTGTTGCATTAACATTTTCACACATGGCGTTATTTAAAATAATTTATTTTGTTTGCAAGAGATGTAAGTTATTATTTTCTACTTTTTTTTAGGGAACTTGCTTTTTACTTTAGAACTAAAATGTGACCTTTTTCACAAGACATTTTCATTTCAAGTGATGTGTGCTTTGATTTCAACTATTTGAAATATTCAATAAATAACCATAAATAGTTTATCTGTGTGTGTTTCAAACCTTGTCAGCGAACTATGAGGGCAGTGTAAAAAAAAAAAGCATATAAAATAAATAAGTGTTCATTAATCATAATCGAGGTAAAAGTTTGAAATAATCCTGATATCGATTTAGTCATATCGCCCAGCCCTAAAGTGAAGGTGAAATTTAATGTAAAAATCAAGAGTTTCAGAGGTTCAGAGTGAATTATCCAGTGTAGATTTTTCTTGTTATATGAAGGTTTTAAATGTGCAGCTCAACATTGTTCTGACAGTCAATGGACTAAACCACTGAAGAAGAAAATAGATCCTCAGTGTGGATCAGCATAATATCAGCTTTATGTCTGCAGTTTAGTGTCACCACAACTGTCACATCATATTAATCTCAGCACAGAAGTAAAAAATGGTGTCTGACCCCAGAGTCTCCAGTCTACAGTGTGGACTCTCCAGAAAATCACACAGCTGCTTCACGTCACACATGTCATTTCCAGACAGATCCAGATGTCTCAGATGGGAGGGGTTGGACTTCAGAGCTGAGACCAGAGAAGCACAGCTGATCTCTGACAACCTGCAGTAACTCAATCTGAATAAAGAATAAATGATGTAGATTAAAATCCATTTATAATCCAATCAGATGTGTTCAGGTTTTAAATGTGTAGTTCAACATTACTATGTCCTCATAAATGAGCTTTTCACTAAAATGAGCAGAGTAACTTTGTCATTGTGTTATTGTGGATCATCATGATGTCAGCCTTCTACAGACATCATCCAAATGTCACCACAACATTCAGACACATATTCATGTCAACACTGATTCATAAAAAATACTTTAAACACCTGCATTTAGATCAGTGTGTGTGTGTGTGTGAGAGAGAGAGAGAGATTATTGTGAAGGATCAATATCAATTATCAGACATTATTGTGTAAAAAACATTAAATAATCTAATGAAAGAAATATTTCTCCTTCAGCAAGTAAACTTGATCAATTCAAAACAGATATTAGTTGAGAGGATCTTCTATATACAGATGTGACTCTTTACCAAAAGTTATAAGCATTCATTTATTTTAACAACTAACAGTGGACATTTTCTACAGTTTCTTTAAGAATCAGTCATCTTTTATAACTACAGACTAAACTTTGTACAGTAAAAAAATGAAAATATGGAAAAAAGAAAATGAACTTCATGGATGTAAGTTATGTATGTACATAAATGAGGTTCAGTTGTTAAACATTAAGATCAACAATAGTAACAGACAGTCAGTGAACTGACCTCAGAGTCTCCAGTCTACAGTCTGGACTCTCCAGAAAATCACACAGTAGTTTTAATCCTGAGCCTTTCAGGTCATTTCCTCTTACATCCAGATGTCTCAGATGGGAGGGGTTGGACTTCAGAGCCGAGACCAGAGAAGCACAGCTGGTCTCTGACAACCTGCAGAGCCACAATCTGAATAAAGAATAAATGATGTAGATTAAAATCCATTTATAATCCAATCAGATGTGTTCAGGTTTTAAATGTGTAGTTCAACATTACTATGTCCTGATTCATTAGATTAGACTATTTTTTAGTTTGAACATGTTAAAATAACAAAATAAAATATATAGGCAGCAAAACAAAAGAAATAAAAATAACAGCAAACTTTCAGTAAGCAACTTAAATAATAACCATTCAATGGAACTTTTCTAGTCCTACCCCTTTTTATAATTTATCAATCAAATCAAAGCCAAAAACATTCAAAACAACACAAGAGAATAAAGATAACTTGCATAGAACCAATAACAACAAACAAAAACAACACAAGTCAAAAAGACACTCTGTACCAAATCATATTATTCCAGACCACCTCTTTGTTCATCCATTCTATATCTGTTCAATATGTTATTTTTAAAGATTTGTTTAAACTTACTTAATGTTCTACATGTTTTCATATCTTCATTATGGTTGTTCCATAGATTAACTCCCTTTATTGTGATAATAATAATAATAATAATAATAATAATAATATTTATTGAGTTGACTTCCATGAGTTCATTCATAAAATTGATTCGTAAAATGCTGCTGAACTCAGCCAAGTCTGAAATTAGAGGATCAGTATGAAATCAGACATGTTGAACTAAACCTGTTCATTATTTATTACATGACCTCCTTCTTCCTGTATTTGGTAGTTTAGTAGGTTTGTGTAATTAAAACATGTTACTGGTGGCAGTAATGATTCCTCCTGTCCATACTGACTGTGAAGTGGTCTCTTCCTAACACAGCTACACTGTAGGAAATGAGTTCATAAGTTCAGCTGAAGCTGATATGAGGCTTTGACAGTTTGGTAGACTCCCACTTGATTTGTCTGACTCAAAGTTACAGACTATTTAGTTCAAAATTCCCTCTTTGAGTTATGATCCCTCCACTGCAGCTCAGCAAGGAAACACTGAAGAAACACAAAAATACTTACTTGATATGTGTAACTCAGACTGCTGAAGACTCATATTAGTTTAAACTTTGGAAATCATTTTTACACAGAATAAGACTGTGGATTTTAAATTTAAATTCTACAGATTTGTGCTCAGGGAAATACCAAAAATGTATTAACCAAACATGTGAACTTCAGTGAAGGATTTGAATTGAATATATAGAAAAAACTGCCAAAGCTACAGCCAGTGAACTGACCTCAGAGTCTCCAGTCTACAGTTTGGACTCTCCAGTCCAGCAGATAGAGGCTTCAATCTTGAACCAGTCGGACCATCCTCCAGGAGGTTTGCACTCAGGTCAAGCTCTCTCAGATGGGAGGGGTTGGACTTCAGAGCTGAGGCCACAACTTCACAGTCAGTCTCTGAGAGTTCACAGCCAGAAAGTCTGTAATGACACATATATTACAACATATGTTATTATGAAAGACGACACTTTATATTTACTTCCTGCATTTGATGATGAAACAGTTTGACATTCCCTATTTTGATTAACATTTGCTCTTCACATCAGTGATTCAGCTCATCTTTTTTAAAAAAAAAAAAATTTCTGAGGCATTTTATTCCTTTAATGTAAAGCGACAGTTGAGAGATAACAGGAAACAAGAGGAGAGAGAGAGAGAGAGAGAGAGAGAGAGAGAATGACATGCAACAAAGGTCAGCCACCTGAATCAAACCACTGATATTGTGATTATATGACATGTATCTTAACCAGTAGGCTACCAGAGCACTCCTAGTTCAGCTAATCGTATCTCACTGTGCTTGAATGAAACAATAATTCTCATCACTCTCTCTCATACCTGCAGACTTTTAATCTTTGTTTTGCTTTAATCTTGCAGATGACGGGAGAGAAAATGGAGTTACATTGAGGCTTCCATAATGTTCACAGTCTGTCTGTGTGATCTGATCCCATGTCTGTCTCCACAAAGTCAGCATGAGGCATCTTGATAAGAAAAACATTTTTACTGTCCACTATTTTTAATTTTTAATTTGACTGCAGGATATTTTTACTCAGTTCAGCTCAGTGAACAGTTACAGTTGAGAAAGATCATCTCTCTTTGCTACCTGCTGTTGTCAGGTTCACATCCATCAGCGGCAAAATTTATTGTTGACAAACACAAATGAAACAAATGGCTTGACAATATCAGACCTGTACATATCAAATATTACTGTAATTCAATATTTAGATGTGCAGGACAGATGACTGCATGATGTTTAGTTGTCAACATTCTTTTCTGAGAAGCTGAAAAACTGATTCAGCACAAAAACACAATTAACAAACCAATAAGGTTGAATTATTTTCATCATGATGTCATCAGAAAGATGTTATCAGGGTATCAGCATTAAAATATAACATTGACCTTTAATGTGTATAAGATCTCTTTAAACAGTCTGAATTCTATCATTCTGCTCTTATATCTTCATCAGACCTCTGTGCATTTCCTGCTACTACTCTTCTCTACACCAACAAGAGAGAAAACACCTGAGAGTTTCTTTCTGTGACCAACAGAATATAAGAAAGACTTAAAAACAAGGCTGTGTAACACGACTTCCCTCTTTAAAAGAAAAAGTTGAATTCATGAGAAATAAAAGGCACCATTGCTTGGTTCAACACACTCAGGGGTTTTGTCTCGTATGACCAGTAGTTTACGGAGGCTAATGTAGGTTAATGTTAGCAAACTTTAGATATTGTTTATAACTGACATTATACAACAGGTAGTTCTGACTAAGCAATCTGATTGGTCAATTAGACATTTAGCATGACAGCACACTGAAGCTGAAATTATAGTTTCTGCGTCCGTGAGGGTCCGCATGACGTAAATTTAATCAACTTGCTCAAATGAATAATGCCTCATCACTCTTATCATATTGCTGGCCAAGTTTTATATACATTAATGTAAGGTGTTAAAAGTTAAACTCTCTTTTTGTTCATTTAAAGAAGAAACAGAATCCTAAATTAAAACATTGTCTACCTCATGCAATAGAAAAGCTGTGAAGACTATAAATTTGTACTCCAAATTTAATAAACTAATATAATTGTAATGTGTACATTTATTTTTTATATCTTTATTTTCTACTGCACCATTTTCATATCATATTTATCTGTAATCCCTGGCGTTGTATATTTGTTTGTTCTATATTTCTGTTATATTACTCCATTTATGTTATCTGTATGTGATATTGAAGTTGAATTAATTAAAATATCACTCCGCCGTTCATTAGAACTGTGGACCGTTTATGTGTTGTGTTGCTTTGCTAGTGTCTTTGGGTTATTTTGTTTTGTGGGGATCTGCGGTGAAAACCCGGAGCGGAGTTTTGAGTTTTCCTCCTTTTATGTTTGTGAAACTGGATTGAACTGAACTGATTAGGGGTTGTGGGGAAAACAAAACGGACCCTTTACCGAGTGGATTGAACTCTGAGACTGTGGGACGAGTTACACACACACACTGAAAAACCCGAACCCTTCTCCACTCGTTATCGTTAACCGGCTCCCCCATAAACAGTAAAACTGAATCATTTTCCCTTCAGTTGAGTTTATCTCAGCTTCCACTCCGGCATCCTCCATCAGCTGTGCCGGTGAGTCGGTGACACGGAGCTACTAGCTTAAAAATGTCTGTGAAGTTTGCAGACGTAGCAGCTAAATCTGTCCATGGATTTTTTTTCAGCGGATATCTTAGTTACAACAGGATTGAGCTAGCAAAGCAGTTTTGTGTTTATAAATGTCGTATTTATTCAGTTTGGGAAATGTCGCGATCTCTAGAAAGCATTAGCTCAAGTTGGCTGGCTGACTCAACAGGGACTAGAAATCGTCTCTGTTGCTTGGTCGTTACTAAGGGTCAGTCTACTTGCTGGAGTAGTAAACTAGGTTTCATTACATAGCAGTCTACTGACGTGAGTGATTGTTTTCCAGGTATTAGTCATATCCCTATGTATTTCCATAGAAACGGATATAACACAAGAAAAAAAGTTTTTTTATTTTTAGAGCGAACTGCCTCAAAATATAAATACATTTTGTTTACATCTTTTATTTTGTTGGTAAATGTTGTATAATCGCAATATTACCCTCGAGGGTGTGATTTACCGTCATTGTTGACACGACAGTGATGCGGTAAGCATCACGTGTAATATCACTTAATTACTGAATCAGTTTGGTGATTTGCTGATCCCTCGTGCTCACTATGAAATGACTCAGAAACCATTAAGAAAAAAAATGATGATGAAAGCAAATCTCTGTGACTTCAGAAATCACCTTTGGAAAATGATACAGATCTTATTTTAAACTCTTAATCATAGCAGTAAAAACAGTGTCTGTCTGATTATATATTATTTGCAGAAGCTTCTCATGTAATAATAACTTCACTACATTCACTGATAACTGTAAAATACTGATATATGTTCTGTAATAAAACCTCAACCACAACCTCTAAAGTCCTTCATTTGTTTTACCAGGTTTGAATGACGCCTCCGTCACCCAAAGGAAGATAAATAGAAAAAAAGACTGTAAAATCCAATAATCACTAGAAATAAATAGATTAACTGAATGACTTTGAACTGACTGAATTTGAAACAGCTCAAGAACATCTGAGATTAAATATAACTGACATATTATTTCAGCTATGAACAAGTAGAGCACTATTTTAACAATAATAAGAATTTTATATTATTTATATTTGAAGAACTAAACTACTAATCTGCACTGATTTATAATGTTAATCACATCTGGACTTACAGAGCCTTTCTGCAGTTCCTCACAGCTGGGATCAGTCTCTGTCGTCCCTCCTCTGATGTGTTGTACTTCATCAGGTCCAACTCATCCAGAACCTCCTCTGACATCTGCAGCATGTAGGCCAGAGCTGAGCAGTGGATATCAGAGAGTTTCTTCTCTGATCTGTTCTCTGACTTCAGGAACTCTTGGATCTCCTGATGTACTGAGAGGTCGTTCATCTCCATCAGACAGTGGAAGATGTTGATGCTTCTGTCAGGAGAGATATAACGAGTGTTCATCTCCTTCAGGTTGTTGATGACTCTCTGGATGATTTCTGGACTGTTCTCTGTCTGACCCAGCAGGCCTCCTAAGAAACTCTGGTTGGACTCCAGAGAGAGGCCATGAAGGAAACGTACAAACAGATCCAGGTGGCCATTTTCACTTTCGAGAGATTTCTCCATGGCTCTCTTCAGGAAGTCATCCAGAGATGAGTTACTGTAGTCTTTTCCCAGGAAGTCCTTCAGTACCTCTGTGTTGCTGTTGGTGTAACAGTGGTACATGTAGACTGCAGCCAGAAACTCCTGAACACTCAGATGAACAAAGCAGTAGACTGTTTTCTTGAAGATCACATTCTCTCTTCTGAAGATCTTTGTACAAACTCCTGATAACACCGAGGCCTCTGTGACATCAAGACCACACTGCTCCAGGTCTTTTTGGT
>NC_056555.1:25715304-25725304 GCF_910596095.1 Thunnus maccoyii
CCATCAGCCTCGGCGAGACGCCGTTCCAGGAAGACGACGAGACGAGGTCAAACCTACAAAACCAACGTACTAGAGGACGGAGGCTGATCGATAGTGTGACTTCATCACTCAGTCAGACACACTGATTCCTCATGATACAGTATATAAACATATTTCAAACCTTTAAACTCAATAAATAATGTTTAATAAGTATTTTGTGTGAAAACAAAACAATATTAAAGGTACGATGATATTAAACAGTGAAGCATGTTGCTGCTGATTACTGTCGTGTTGAACTATAACGATTTTAATGTCTAACTACAGCTGTCAGATACATGTAGTGTAATAAAACGTACAATATTTGCCTCGTTATGGAGTATAAAGCAGCAGACAATAGAAATACAAGCATGAAACATCTTTAAAGCCTCAGATATGTTGCTGCTTTAGTGTGTTTTTATTTCTAAATATATTTTATACAGAGTATTTATATCCTAAACATGTATGAATACATTTAAAGGGTATCTTTGAAGGGGATCTTTTAATATCCAGTATGAACAGGAGGAAAACCTCTTTCACTGTTCATATGGACACCTGACTGCTGGTATGACACACTGGGAACACTGGAAACACTGGGAACACTGGGAACTGGTCCTTTAAAGAGTTCCAGACTTCACTGAACAACTTTTCTACATATTGTCATGTTTTCTGTCTCTGCAGCTTGTTTCCTAAAAGCAGCTTTTGTGTCCATTAGCTTTGGGACCTCTGAGCCACCATACAAATATCCTCACTGTAGAGGACACACACACACACACACACACACACACACACACACACACACACACACACACACTCGCTCACCTTGGCATCACCTCAGGACTCCAGCCGGAGCTCTGACCGCTCTGATGGCGGGTAATTGGTTTCCATTAGAGCGCGCTGTTCTTTCCTTCCCATCAGGCCGTGCAGGAGGGGGCGCGCCCTCAATTCCCGGCAGCCAGACACACTCGGCCCTCGCTGTCCAATAACCTCCGATAGACCGGGGGGGGGGGGGGGGGGGGGGGGAGGGCGTCCGTGGTAACGAGGACATCCGTCAGCAGGTGTGTGAGGTTCTGTCTTCAGAGACGATCACGACCTCTGAAGTTCATCCAGAAGCAGGATGTCGCAGAATGTTGCAGGATGTAGCGTCTGTTCCCATCGTTCAGGTTCAAATGTGGTTTTGAATGTTTAACTTTATTAACAATAATGTTAAAGCAGGACGATCCGCCACCTGCAGATCTGCAGGAACATGTGTTGTGTCACCTGTGTGCACGTGTCCTCGTGCAAACCAGAGTTTCTGCGGCGTTCATCGAGTTCATGATTCAACACCTGTTTCACACTAGAAGACACGATCTACAATTATTTATTGTGTCACAGAATATAACAATAATTCCCAATGATGTCATTAATGGAGTAAAGCTGCACCTGTAGACGCAGCAGACTCTCTTCTTGTCTCACATCTGTTTACTGGTGTTATTCACCACCTGTGGACAGGAAGTTGAACACTTGAATACCTTCCAAAAACGTCCCCACTTTACAAAAAATAGCCAATTATTTAAGAAAAACAGTCTCACTTTCAAATATGTCTCTGAATCCAGTGTTTTAAAGACCTGCAGACACTCTGGAAACAAAACAGAGACCCTTTCATTAAAAACTGATGGAGGTGCAGACATGATGTGGTCCTGATGAAACACTCGTATGTGATGCTGAGCTGATGTTTGTTTATCTGCTTCATCATCACCGTCATTTTAAATCCCTCTTGTTTATCCTCCGTGGTTCAGTCGTGCTCTCGGAGAGTTTTGCTGCTCTGTCTTTGTGTTTTTGTCTCATTGTGTTGTCGACTAAATAAAGCAGCAGGTGGGGGTGTGATGAGGCGTCGATCAGCCCCCTGCGGGCCTGAAAACACTCGCTGAGCTCCACTGAATCGGCCCTAAAGTGAAGCTTTTACTCCCGTTAGTTTCCCCCTCAGGAGCTCTTCAACCATCGGCACAATCGAGAGGAGCTGACTTCATTACGTTTATGTTAGAATCCGTTTTTTTTTCAGTGTGAGATGTTTGTGTAGAAGAAGAAGAAGAGCTCAGCTGTCAGAGAGCTCCTCCACATCTGGAACACATCTGTAGAGAAGAAGAGTCTCAGCAGCGTTATGTCACCGATCAGCGATCTGTCAGTCACATCTAATCACAAACAGCTGCAGCCAGAAATCCCCCCGACACCTAGCATCACCTCTCAGCCTTCCTCCTCCTCCTCCTCCTCCTCCTCCTCAGTGTCATTCATTATCCCGAAGGTTGCATTTGAACTTATGCATGAGTCCTTCTCCCTGTGGAGGAGACGGGCTGATGTGAGAGCGGCGAGGTGAGGGATGAATATTAATGTGATGTTTCAGGGCAAACAGGGAGTTTAATGTGCTGACGTCAGCGTCAGAGAGTCGGAGGAAGATACGGAGATCCACAAGTGTCGAAAAAACTCAACTGAAAGGTTTTAGTTTCCTCCTGCAGGGATGCGTGTGTGAGGAACTTTGAGTTTCTCTACAGTCAGACACCATCGGACTGTTACGACCAAATCTAGCGTGAAAGCTGCTACGTTAGCGACACTGCTGGTTCGTCCAGACCGACCTCAGCTCTTCCTCCTCTGCTGCTGCAGCTGCACAGCTGGATGCGTCCAGCTGTGCAGCTGCAGCAGCAGCAGCAGCAGCAGTGACACAAACAAACTTAACCTGTTAGTTTAATGATTTATTCAACCGATTACACAACAAACATCCTGCAGATTAACTCCTAAAAACATCACCGTGTTTGTTTACAGCAGTCAGTCTGAACAACACATTTTAAACTTGTCTGATTTCATATGTTTTCTCTTTTTAAAGAGTAAACATGAAGCATCTCAGTGTGTCAATAACAGAACCTGAATGAATGAAAATGTTCTGTTGATGTGACTGAAGGAGGAAGAAGAGAACGTTTTTAGTGAATGAAGATGCTCATAAAACAAAACAAAGCTAATTTTGGTTATTTTGAATTTATTCTTGTTTTACTGCCTGAAATATCATAAAACTTAAAGGATGAAATATGTTGCTGGTCTATCAACAGGAAGTCGTCACTGTTTCAGAAATAAAACTGACGACGCTGTTTAAAGTTTGGTTTCGTTCAAGCAGCTGTTTCCAGAGAAGAAGAAGAACTCGAGTCTAACAGGAAATGTTTCCTCCAACATAAGACGACGTGTACGATGTTTTATCCGTTCATCTTATATCTGAGGACGAGACAGTTGTGTGTTCAAAGTGACCACGGAGAGTGATGCATTCTGGGTTGTTTGTAGCCTTGTTGCTAGGCTACCGAGTTTCTTCCAGTCTGTTAGTCAGTCAGTGTTTGTCAGCAGGAGTTTCTGAAGGTTTGACGTCTTTACTGCAGAAACAACCAAACTGAATCATCTGTCAGTTATTTTCTCGGTAAATATTTTGGTTTATTAAACTCTGTAATAAACCTTCTGTATCTCTGGTTCTCAATATTGTTTATTTTACAACAAATAATTACAATTTTAGTAGAATCTAACAGAACAGATTCGGCAGAAATGGAATATTAATATTCATAAGTATGTTTTAATTAGTGTTTAATCACCTGAAAATAAGAATCATTGTGAGAATGAGTCTTTATATGTACAGATGGAGCAGGTCCTCGTCCACGGAGCCGCCATGTTGCACCGCCATGTTTCTACAGTAGCCCAGAGCGGACAAACCAAACACTGGTTCTAGAAGTGTGAATGAATCCACTGAATCCTCCACTCTGGTCCTTTCAGATGATGTTTGGAGACGTTTTGTCCTTTCATAAATCATAATGATGTCAGCAGTTTTCACCACAGAATAAAGTAAAATAAGCTTTTTCTTGTAATAAATGCTTCTGTTATTGTCATTAATAAACTGTTCAAATGAAAATATTTGTATATTATATATATTGTGGCTTTATTTCTTCCAGATCTGAACTTTCTTCGTCCTGTTTCTGTTTGTGATGTTTCTGTGGAGTTAACGATGTGACTCTAATGACACATCAACTAAAGTATCACCTCCACACACGTACCTGCAGACAGACACGTATTAAGGATCTATTAAGACTTACAGTGACTGATGTGTTTCCTGTTAGCTCGCCCGCATCAACAGGTTAATCAGCTTTTCATCATCATACATCAGCTGACTCACCGAGACGCACGGAGGGAAAATAAAACCCACACACGCTCTTCAGAGGGAGTCAGTAAACTCCCACAGACCATCAGAAATATGACGAAAAAATAACAATAGAACATTTGTTTCAGATTTTCAAGCTGCTGCAGTTCAAACTAAAGTCACCTGATGCGTTCAGGTGTCGTTTCTCCTCTTTACTCTCTACTCACATCTTTTCCTGCATCTCTGCTCGTGTCTTCAGTGATGCGAGAAAACGATGGAAGTGAAGGAGACGAGGATGTGATGTGACTCTGCTGAGTCCAGGACCGGGATGGTCAGATATGTCCACTATAAGAAATGTTGATGTTCTCATTTATGTTTCTCTCCTGCAGCCTTGAAAGCAGTGAAACCAAGTGAAGTGTGTCGTCTCTGGATCAGCCGCCGTGTTCAAACTGCTGACGTGTGTGATGCCGAGCGCCGGAGCTGCTGCTGATTTATCTGCGGATGATGTGACAGTCGGTCCTTGTCGCTGCTCGTATTTAGAGGCCTCGGTCAATGAGCTGCTGCCGCTGCAGGAATACTAAACAACCGTCTGCTGCTCTGAATTCTTCTCTTTGCAGCGTCTCTGCAGCCAAGTTTTCAGTTTCTTTTACGAGGTTTTCAGTCATCCAAGATGTCTGTATTCAGAGACTTTTTATAATTAAGATCCTTCTAAAGTTTTAAGATTGATGTCGTCTACCTTTAGTACAGAATGTGCATTTCAAGAAAAAGTCATAAATTTGAGTTTGTTTTTCTGTTGTTGTAGGTTTTAGGTTAATTTTAATCAGTAGAATGAAAACACCTGAATAAAAAGATTCATAAATAGTGTTAGCATAAAAAACTAACAATCTATGTTAACTCAAAAAAGTAACATTAACATAAAACATTTTAAAGTGGTGATACCATAAGTAATAAAAAGCTTAGCTTGAAAGATGAAAAGTAACGTTAGCTTGCGGCTACATGCTACATGCTAAACTGCTGTTCTGTTATTGTTGCAGGCGCGTTTATTTCTTGACATAATGATCGTTACTTCTGTGATTGGTTAAGTTTCAGGCACAGAAACATCTAACAGCTGCTGGATGTTACTGATAATCAGTTTAAACATCAACTTTATGAAGCAGCTTATAGAGGAACAGACAGCTTGATGGGAGTTTGTCTCTCACTTCCTGTCCGGTTTTAGTCTGTGTGAAATAAATCTGGTCTCCTGCAGCTCTGAGAGGAAGAGAAAGTGATGCATTCCTACACTTTACAGTCTGGATCAGGTTAACTGGGTCACTGTGAGTCTGACTGATGAATTTTGGAGCCTTTCTTCTCCCATCGGCACTAAATCAATCACAGCTAAAGGCTGAGAGGTCGTACAGTCCTCGTTCACCACACAATTAATGTGTGTGTGTGTCGACATCCTGACTGCATGTTACTGTGTACTGATTATCTGATCACAAGATATTTTAGAAAAAAATGTTATAGTTTAGATTTTATCAGTATTCAGATCCTTTACTGCAGTAAAAGTATCAACACAGTGATGTAAAAATACTACATTACAAGTAAAAGTCCTGCATGAAAAAATCCTCCTACAGTAAAAGTACATAAGTATTATGAGCTTGATGTAGTTAAAGTATTGCAGTAAAAGTACATAAGTATTATGAGCTTGATGTAGTTAAAGTATTGCAGTAAAAGTACATAAGTATTATGAGCTTGATGTAGTTAAAGTATTGCAGTAAAAGTACATAAGTATTATGAGCTTGATGTAGTTAAAGTATTGCAGTAAAAGTACATAAGTATTATGAGCTTGATGTAGTTAAAGTATTGCAGTAAAAGTACATAAGTATTATGAGCTTGATGTAGTTAAAGTATTGCAGTAAAAGTAGTGGTTTGGTCCCTCTGACTGATATATTATTATATATGACATCATTAGATTATTAATAGTGAAGCATCAGTGTTAGAGCAGCATGTTACTGTTGTAGCTGCTGGAGGTGGAGCTAGTTTACACTACTTTATATACAGTTAGCTAGTTTAGTCCAGTGGTTCCCAACCTAGGGGTCGGGCCCCTCCAAAGGGTCAACAGATAAATCTGAGGGGTGGTGAGATGATTAATGGGAGAGGAAAGAAGAAAAAACAAAGTTCTGATACACAAATCTGTTTTCAGTTTTTGGACTTTTTCTCTAATCTTTGATTTTTGCTGAAATATTGGATCATTTGAACATTTATTGAAATGAAAGCATGTGAGAAGTTTAGAGGGAAAAATCACTATTTGGTGGAGCTGTTAACAACTCATAGACATGTGAAATGTGACCCCGACTACACACTGCTTTTTGCAAGACGTCAAAAGACAAAAAGGTTGGAAACCACTGGTTTCATCTTTAACAATGTGTTGTATTTTAAAAGCTTGTTATATTATCCATTGTGTCAAATCTTCATCTGAAAAGTAACTAAAGCTGTCAAATAAATGTAGTGGAGTAGAAAGTACAATATTTCCCTCTGAAATGTAGAAAGTAGCATCACATGGAAATACTCAAGTAAAGTACAAATACCTCAAAACTGTACTTAAATACAGTAGTTGAGTAAATGTAGTTTTTTTAGCTAGCTTGGTCGCTAACTTGTCATTAAGACTTTATTAAGAGACGTGTACAACATGGACTCCGGCTGCTGTCTTTGTTTCCGTCTCGTGATGATTGATTAGGTGACAGAAGCTGATCTGGATTCTGATCGTGCTTCATCTGTTAATAATCAGTCATGATCCCAGTTTTTCAGGGACTTTGTTGTTTCAGTCGAAGCATTAATCTGCTGCTGTCGTTTCCTCCGCTGTTAGTTTGTGTCTCTCCTCCCTCCATTTTTAAATTCTCTCTGCTCTTCAGCTCACACAATTTATTCATTTTTCCCACCGCAGACTCACAAAATCACCATTCCTCTCCGGGTGGTGTTGCCCTGCCAACCCTGCAGAAATAAATGACTCTGGTTCCTCTCCAGGTTTCATTTGGAGGAGGAGAAGGTGGGGGTCTAGAGGGGGGTCCGGGGGGGTTTCTTCTGCAGGGGGGCGATGCATGAAATGAGTGTTAGAGAGCTTCACGCTGGCCTGCAGACCAGCCGGATCAAACACAGTCAAACACCTGCAGAGCTACAGCCAATCAGAGGACACATGCACACACGTTTCAGCGTCTGCCAATCACCTCTGATTTAATCGTTACCATGACGACGATTTAGGAACGGATAATGAAGATGAGGAACAAGCCTCCAAATCATGTCTTTATACAAATGCATCGCACATTTTTCTTTAATGTGAATTTCTTCTTAAAATCTTTTAAAAAAAAGGTAAAAACCTGAACCGAACATCTTCCAGCAGAAGTTCAGACTCTGAAACAACATTTAGACCAACGTGTAAGAAGATTAAATGACAGAAAATATCATTAAATTATGAAATTAATTAAAGAAAGATTACATTAGTTAAAGATCCCTTCCAGATATGTTTTAAGATGTTTATAAAGTACTCGACGTTCAATAATAATTTGTGTCTAATATGGTTTTTTCCACCAAATAGTTCTTCAGTCTTGTTAAAATCCTCCATTAAAATTCCAGAATCTCTGAATATGCTGTAAAAGAAAACTGAATAACAGGTTATCATTTGATGTATTTCTTCAATATATCATACATGTTTCAGACAGTGTTTAAGTTCAGTTTAGTGTTAGTTTGTGTGTGCTGTGTCTATTCTAAACTTAGTTCTTTGCTGTGTAAGATGAGGCAGTTGTGTGTCTAACAGTTAAGTTTATTCTGTTATACCTTTACCTGAGCCAGTGATAAGATAAACTGTAGTTATGTAGATGTTTATGTGTAAAACTGAAAAGCTTTAGAGGATAGTGTGGTTTGTCCTTAATGTAATATAGTAGTAATGTTATTTTGTGATGCTACTTGGTGCTTATGTACTGTCATATATGGTCGTGAAGAAAGTCTGTTCCTAGGTTAGCTGAACTTTTGACTTATGTTTCTATCTGAGGGTTGCTGACCTGTAAGGTTAGTAAACAGATGTCTTAAATTCTGTACGAGCAGTATTTAAGGGACTGGTTAACCTTTCAGACAAAGAAAAGATAGCTAGGTGGTATCTTTGTCTCCAGAACTATGATGCTTTATACTTCTGATTGTATTATTTGATTACACTATTTCATAACCTGACAATGCTCTCTTTGTGTGTTTATTGAGTGATCAGCAATTTCCCATTACAATGCAAATATATTTAATTATTTTATAAGTTTAGCTTCTGGACACAACACGTGTCTTAAAGTTCATCCTCAGTGTTTGTGAACTGGAGGAAGTTTCAACATCACACTTTGCGTAAATTGAATATTGAACCACGATTGGCTCCAAACTAGCTGTGATGTCACAAATCCTCCTCGTAGGCCCCTTCAAATCAGATTTTTTCAGTGATTTCAGAGAAACTTTTTCACTTTCAGCAGATGAAACAAACTCTGCACAGAGAAGCTCAAACATCCAACTGCAGGAACAAGAAGAAGAAGAACGATGTGTTTCCGAGTGGAGGACTTCATGAATCCACAGATAGTTTCACAGAGTTTGGTTGGTGTTGTAGTGTTGTAGAGTTCTGCTGAGGGAAGTAGGACTTGCTGCAGTATGTAAACGATGGAAGCTACGTGATGCATTATTAACATCAGGTGAAGAAGCTTGTGAGTAACTTGTAGAAGAAGTCGTTTCTCCTGCGTTGTCAGAACGCAGTCGGTATGTTTGAGGCCGGCGGCGGAGCTGCAGGACGAGGACGTTCCATCGATCCGACATAAGTCTGAGCTGACAGAGAGAATACCTAATGAGGCTTGCAGAGACTCCTCCACAGCTGTTTACCGAGGCAGAGGAGGGTGAAGAAGAGCTGCTGTATCGTACATCACCTGCAGCAGCAGCAGCAGCAGCAGCAGCATCGGCGGCGGCGGCGGCAGCGAGAGGTTTGTTGTTGGTGAAACATCAGAGAAGGAAAGTGTGGAGCTGCTGGAGAAGTTAAATCTCTGAGGAGAAACGAATCCGAGCTTCATCAGATGATTCTGTTTCTGTGTTTACAGCATGTTTCTTGTATTTGTTTTCTCACTTTACAGCCTATTTTATTGTGTATCTGTTAGGATTATTTCATTCGTGTCTGTTTTCTTAAGTTTTATTTTGTTGGGCCTCTCTATATTTCCTCTTACACATGAATGGAAACCAGCACACACTGGATGTTACCATAACTTCTGACAACGAAGGGTTAAAACTAACTGTGACAGCTCGTTTTGTTCATTAGCGTCGGGGTTATTAATCTGTCGGTTGACAGTGAGATCGTACCGTCGCTTCTGTGTGAAAGCCTCATTGATCGCTGCTGGAGTTTCCTGCCGTGCAGCCCGGACCGATTCTCTTCTGATGAGTGAAACTGAAGCGACAGAGATCACAGACTCCCCTCTTTTACTTTCTGTCAGAGCGCGCGGAGACATTACATAAGAGGATTTATGTGGAATCACAGCGACATTCGCTTAAGCACACTTAAGTTCCCTCACTGAGGGAGCAGAGGAGGAGAAAAAAAAAAAGGGAAGAGTAAGAAGGAAATCTGATGCAGGAACAGAGAGAAAACATGAGATGAATGTGCAGTAACGGTTCAGGGAGCATTATCCACATCCAGAGAATAAAGACGCAGTGTTTGTTCCCTCCAGGCCTGAAGAACAGAAGAAGCTTTCTATACATAGAGCCTTCATATGAACGGCCTGAAGCGTCTTCATTCATGCTGTGCAGCCTCATATTAACCGTCAGTACAGTAACAGTAACGCGGCGCTGCAGGGGGGAAACATG
>NC_056555.1:25730304-25745304 GCF_910596095.1 Thunnus maccoyii
CTGATTACAGTCAGGTGTGCAGGTGATGCGTCTGATTACAGTCAGGTGTGCAGGTGATGCATCTGATTACAGTCAGGTGTCCAGGTGATGTGTCTGATTACAGTCAGGTGTGCAGGTGATGTGAGTTCTCTGCTGGAGCTCTCGAGGTCTTTGAAGTGGATCTCTGGGTGGGAAGGAGGTCAGTCTGAAAGAGAAGACACTCAGAGTTTTTACTGACCACCTGCTGAGAGGAAACTGTAGGCTCATATCTGATTCCTTTAGTTCTGTTTCCATCACATCTGTCTGTCTGCTTCAAGCCGTCCAATCAACACTCTCTATTTCCTCTGGTTTAAAGGCACACTATGTAAGATTTTCCTAAAGCACAATGCATAGACTCATACAGAAATAATCCCTCTCCATCACTTAGGACCCACTACAAGTGTGTGGCAGTGTATTTATCTGCAGACTCTGCCCTCTGCCTGTAATTTCTTATTATTTTGCTGTTCAGGACGTTTCTGGGCGTCAACCTCTGGGCAGTGGGTGTGTCACCTCCAGCCAATAACAGCACACTGGGTGTGATGTCGAGAATCTTTAAAAACATAGTGACCAGGTGACATCACTCTGTTTTTTTATGTGCTTCAGTGTTTCCTCTAAATGCTTTCAACAATGCTACAGCTCACACACACACACACACACACACACACACACACACACAGAGCAGACAGGATGAAGCTCTGTATTCACACCAAATCCAGCAGGCAGCAGCTTCCGCAGGGCTGAGCAGGGGTGCGGGCGTGTTTATTTGTGCTTTTGAACGTAACCAACATAAAATAATCAGAAAATAACGTTTTATTCATTGCTTTGTTCTCGCTACCGCCGCTCCCTCTCTTTATTCACTCTCTCTCTCTCGCTCGACCGCCGCCGCCGCTCCCTCTCTCACTCTGGCGTCGTTGAGCCAGGTAGGAGGGGCCAACTTTAAATGTTGTGTTTACAAACAGCAACTGACAAATCCTTCACAGTATGTCTTTAAATAAATGAATGAAACATTTAATGCTCCTCACAGGGGAATAAAACTCATTCTTGTCCCATTGTAACATTTACATAAACAGTGAAACATTTAGTGGAAGGTACGTAATGACTTTTCTCTGAGTCACAACTCAAAGTCACAGACTTGGACTCGACTTGGGACCTGGTGTTGTTGACCTGCAACTTGTTGACTTTGACTTTGGACTTGAATTCAGAGTTGCTGGATTTCTGTTAAACTTTATTTGGGAATTGTTGGTCCTCGCTCTGGACCCGTTGGCGTTGACTTGGTAGTTCATTTGGGACTTGATGGGAAACTTTTTGGTCTCGAACTGGAACTTTCCTCTTGACATAAGACTTGATGTCGGCTCCTACCTGTTTTGACTTGTTAGTTTTAGTTTGGGACTTGTTGAACTTGTTGGTCTTTTTGGACTTGGCTGACTTGTTAGCACTCTCCTGCCCTCTGATTGGTCCACTGTGAGACAGAAGCTAACTATCTCCTGGACTGTCCAGAGTCTCAGCAGGTTCTCTGTAACCTGATGTGAGTTTGAAGAAGCTGTAATAAAAATTAAATGAGCTGCTGAGGACTGTGTGTGAACCTCTGTGACTTTCCTTTCCTCAGTGTTTGTTTCTGCTGAGTGATTCAGTGTTCAGGTTGTATCCCAAAGTCCCCAGCTCTCCATCACAGACAGGAAGGTCTCGCTGAACTCTGTTCATTTGGTGAAGCAGCCAGAGGGAACGACAGAGGGGGAGAGAAGAAGAAACGGCTCCTAGAATAAATAAAAATACAAGTAAAAAATAGCAAAAACAAGAGATTAAAAGAAAGAGTGGAGAGAAAGTTGAACAACAAAAACTTCAGGAAGTTGAGAAGTTGAGAACTTCTTGGTGACGACATGAACTCACTCACGTTAGTCCAGTCTGCGTTCTTGTTGTGATCTCGCACTTGTCTCGGTCTCCAGGGTGTTTTGTCTTCATCTTGGGCGTTTTTTCACTTGATTGTCTCGTTAAAGTTTTGACTCAAACTTGACTCACAGGTGTTTGACTCCGACTTGTCACACACCAAACCTCATGTACTTTTTGATGAAATTTTATGGCAGAAAATCTTATTGTTATTCGTCTGTATCCTGAAAACTTTTGAGTTCTTGGAATCTGTTGAAATTGGAGGAGAAAGTGCTGAAACAGTGAGAAAAAAACAAAGACTGTCACAAGTTAAAGTGGTGAATGAATGATGTAGTTCTGTGTGAGAGCAGAGGAGTCGCAGCAGGCTGCAGGTCTGTGTGTGTCTGGCTGTAATGAATCAGCTCTGACTGATATCACCATCGTGAGGCTGCTGCAGTGCTGCAGTGCTGCTGCACAGCAGCTCAGGGAGGAAACAACACAACCAATCACAGAGGCCGTTACTCATCACAACAGAACGGAGAGGACAGACAGTTTCAGTACAAACACTTCAACAACGGCTGCTGCTGATACACAGCGCTGCTCTCTGATTGGTTAAAAGCAATTACATACGAGTTCACCTCAGACAGTTTAACCTGTGATCTACATCATAGCCCAGGCCTTTTATAAGAGCAAGTAACCATAGCAACAGTACATATGTCATTTAATTTACTCCAAGGTTCCCTGGAACCCTCTCAAGGACCCTTCAGTGACTCCTGGAGAACCTACTTATGACCTCTACATCCTTCACAATAACTTCTAAAACCTTCTCAAGGCCCTTCTGGTCCTATTCAAGGACCCCTGGAACCTTCTCCAAGTCCTCTGCAACCTCCACAAGGACTTCTAAAAACCTTCATCTAAAAATAGAAGTCAGAGAGTCTTCAGCTTCTGCACTGTGACGTATTTCCCAGTGAAGCAGAAATATGTGAGCTCTGTACAACAGGTTTTTATCCAACTAATCATTATTTGTAGAGACAGACGTTGATGTTAGTTTGTTGGGAGCTCAGACAAATGCTAGTACATTTATTTTGGACTTGCCAGCGTACAAAACAACAGGAGTAAATTGTCAGGATTGTTCACATTTACCCTCACGTTCACGTTATTACAGGAATCTCTGCTCACAGTTTCATTTAATTCATTTTCTTACTATTTTGACCAAATTTTATATTCACAAATTAAAAACTCTTAAACAAAACGCCAACAAAACTTTTCAGAGCTGATTGTCCAGCCTTGTAATAAATCTGCCGGTCCACTATGTCAGTGTCATGTTTTTTCCTCACCTAGGCGTGAAAAGTACATGTATGTTTACTCAATGCCAACAACTCCATCTAGTGGCCGCGGTAAGTATGACCCAGAGAAGTGACGCAGTTCAGATGACGTCTATGTAAGGCGACAAATTTCCACATTAGGGGGAGGCGGGTTGGATGGATGGAAAGATAGATAGATGATACTTTTCACGTCTAGGTGAGGCAAAACGTGACCAACAGGTGTATTACACACTTTGCTGTTATACCAGTTTGGATAACCGATATCAAACAATACATTTCTTCTAGATCTGAATGTACAGACAAAAAAAGCTTTAAAACTTTTAACTCCTGTAAGCTTTACAAGATATTTATTTAACTATCTATTTTTCTTTCCTTACAGCTTTTATTGAGCTGTGAAGGACTGTTGGCTCCACACATACACCTCCCTCACCTGTTGTTAGATCAGATGAATCAGACCTCAAACACATAAAATCAAGCTCACTGTTATAACTCACACTTCCCTCTGTGATGCTGCTCTGCAGCTACTATGACCCACAAATCCAGTTTCACATGACGGACGCTTGCCAACCGAAAAGTCACGCTTTATTGGATACATTTAAAAAAAATCATCAAACATTTGTACATTTTACATTTTGTCATTTGGCAGATGCTTTTATCCAAAGGGACTTACAAGTGAGGTGAGACAATCCAACGTTACAGGACAGATAAATCGTATCTCATCACAGCGTGACATGACCAAACATTTGAAACAGTTTTACAGGAAGAGAAAAAAACAGTGATTTTGATGTAAAAAAAATACTCTTTTACAAATATTTGACAAATGAATAATTAATTCAGGGACACAGGATTTGAACATGGAACATGTATTTCTCATTTCAATCAAGCGCGTAATGAAGGACTAGGGGTCTGCCCGAATACAAATACGTTACTCAGCAAAGCACAAATAGTGGGGTTTTTTTACGAATATTTGTTTCATACAAATATTTTAAAAATTATTTGTTTTCGGGAAGAAAAAAAAAAACATGTTAAATACCAGCGCACAAGTTAAATCACTATCTCAGTGTCTCTCCTCTGCTCCGCTGTGACGTCTATCAGCAGGTCTCAACGAGGGGAGTCACATCCACCTGCTACATGACGCACATTTCCTAATTTGGACATCAGTCCCGGAGTTGGGGGTGTTCCCCAGAGATAAAGCTGAACTCCCAAGGGAACACTTCATGAACACTTATTGTAACACTTTCATTTTCTAAAATTAAAAACGTAATAAAAACAAACACAGGATTTTTAAACCTCTTTACACTTTTATTTGAATACAAATACAAATAATTTTGCTGCCTCAGCAAATACAGATACAAATACAAATACCGGGCCCTCTGCACATCCCTATCAAGGACTCTCGAAACCTTCTCAAGGACTTCTTAATGACTCCTGGAACTTATTCAAGACCTCGTCATCTTTTACAATGACCTTTCTCAAGGACCTGTGGCAGCTCATTAAGACGTTTCTATCGCCTGGAGTTTTGTTGCTTGCTGCGTGACTTTTGTCTCCCCCTTCTGGCAGTGACAGTAAAGGAAGACGCTCAGCTGTGATTGGCTTACACAAGCATGCAGCTGCTCACAAGTGCATCCTGAATGAAAGGCACACAGAGAGGGCCGGTAAAAACAGATACGTTATGTTACTGTTTTGTCCCAAAACAGTATGCCTGATAGCCAGAACACCACTGGCCGTACTGTTACAGCTGTAAAACGGTGGATAAATTGTTTCGAGCATCATAATTGGATCCATTCGATCCGATAACATTTGGAAAGTCTGGAAGAGTCACGTGATTAACAGCCAAACAGCCAGTGTGGGAATGTCGCCCTGACATGACATTTAAAAACTCTGTATACTGTGAAATAAAGAGAGATTTATCAGGCGGTGACTGGCTCAACCAGCATTGTGTGAATTCGTTTGGCTTAAATGTAACAGACGTTCATTTATATGTAAAAGTTCTGCACTGCAGGTTTAAATCGAATACAAAGTTTACTCTCTGTTGTGTTATTTTCCTGCGTGTCACATATAGACTCCATCAGCTCTCAGAAACTGTTTGGTGTTCAGTGAGCTGAGCGCAGCAGTGAAACAGTGACGGACAGTCTATCAGTGTAATTCAGTGGGAGTCTCGGCACTCTAACTTAATTAGGTCAGTCTCTTTTAATTACCTCTCAGCCTGCAGAGCAAATTAAAACCTCCAGCACTGTCTCCTTCTCTCTCCCATCATCCTTTGTTGCGGTCCGATTTCTATTGTCCAGCAAATCCTGAAGTCCGCAAAGATCTTTCAGTGTCATCATTATGGTTTTACTGCATCATTAAGGGCTGTGAGGGTGGAGGTGATGACAGCGACTGGACCTCACAGTCTTCACTGACAAAACTGGGTTTAAATACATAAAGAGAGGAGAGCAGAGATATATAGATTAGATATGAAGTCCCAAAAGTCATAAAATACATTTCCGGATGTCATCTTTTAGGCCTTCTGTGGATCTGTACAAAAGTGTTAAACAGCTACAGTAAAAATAACGTTTTGTATGTTAATGTGTTGACAGTTTAAGCATCTTAGCCTTTGTGCTGCTTCTGTTAGCGGCCTTTTAAAAAAAGTTTAATTCAACGAGATTTGAAAATGTTCATGTTTTTCTGCTCTAAGTAGCGTTGATTTAATGTTTGGTTTTTTTTTTGTCACATAACTAGTTAGAGATTCTGTCTTAGTGTGTTAGCTGTTTAATAAATACAACCTGGCTGATGTTACATAAAGTTCAGGTGGTGTTAGCCTGTTGGAGAAGCTAACACTGATGTTAGAAAAACGTGAAACAGATTGTTACCTAATACAATAAATTGACACGGATGAAACTAAAAACATGAACTCTTCATAACTCTTTCCTGCTCAGAATAAAAACATAACGGTACCATGTTGTTACTTTACTGACAAACACAAAATCAACAACAAGCTAATATTTAACCACATGTTAGCTTGATAGTGTTTAATGTTAGCATTGAGTTACTGATGTTAAAATGCTAATGTTAGCTACAAACATGTTTATAAAAGACTAAAGTTATATCTGCCCAGTAATACCCAAACATATTAGTCTTTTTGTCACTTAGATTTTTGTTTCACTTATAGCAGACAATTTTTTTAGCTTCTCATTCAGAGCTAAAAGGAGTTAAATCAATTGTAAAACTGTGTTAGCTTTTACACTTTTATGGCAGAAAAGGAAGTGAAATGCCTCAGGACTACAGCTGGACCCTCTAGAAACAAAAAGTAGCTAGAGAGCTAACTGCTAATGTGCAGGTAGCTCTCTTTTGCTTACTAGCATAACCAATATAACAGCCCACCAAGCTAACTCATGTGCTAACAGCCAGATAGCATAGCCAGCAACAGTAAGATGGTGACAAAGTACTAAATTACAAACAAAATTAAACTGACATTAGGGTGACATTCACACCACCAAACCAGTACTCTTGAGTGTAGCACATGTATGTGTTTATGCACGCACCATAGACGTTTTCATCAGGATGGGGTGCAATTATTTCAGCACTTAGCACACCTGACAAACACACCTTTCAACAACACGGACAGAACCTCAGCAGATGAAAAAATACGTTTTGTCCAAAGTGTTGAACTGTTCCTTTAGTGAAGATAGTTGAAAATGATCGTCTCTCAGCAGCGAGAGGATGAGAGTTCAGAGTAGATTACTTTGTGAAGCTTGACTGAACCTGAATCCTTCAACATAATTAAGATTAGTTTCACAGAGACGCCACAAATGGATCCAATTAAAAACCAGTGATGTAAAATATTACTGCCAGAACCAAACTGGTTCATAATTAGAAGCATAAAAAGTGACAGTGACAAAGGAAAATGTCTCTTTGATTCTCTGCAGTTTAACGTCCAGATATTAGATCTATAAAACTGTCTGAGAGGTTTAAACATCCTGATGATCAGGGAGGTTTCTTCTTCTTCTCCATCCTTTATATCCAGTATACTGAAGCAGCTGACAGACAACGTACAGTCAGCTCATCACTGACGTCTCATGTAGGTCATGATGAAATTATTATTATTATTATTATTGTCCTGTAAACATAAATTAACAGCATTTAAAACCTTCTTCTGATGTCAGAATGAGAAGACAAACTGTATAACTTTCCAAACAAGACAATGTGTTTATTATGTGTATCACAAATGTAATGTTTGTATAACTCCAAGAGACTGTAAATGGAAAATTTGCACATATTGTGCTTATTTAAAATTTACATGCATAACAGCAAGTGTATATTGCAAATGTGTGTATCTCACTTATAAAGCATATTTAAACTGGTTATGTGAATGAGGCATATTTACGTCTGTATGTCACCGCAGCTCAACTAGAGTGTATTTTGCTAATTTGTATTTATATATATATTTATAGCATATATCATTAATTTACATGTTTATGTGACAGTTAAAGAAGAGGTGAAAATGATTTGCAGCAATGAACAGAGGGAAATTTAAAGGTAAAACATTAAGATGTTAAAGTATAAAAAAGTATCTTCCCCTCCAGACGATGATAAACTGCAGGTTGACAGCAGCATATTTGTAAAAAAGTACATTTATTTTCCACTTTGGAGGCTGTCAGAGACTGTTTTAGTGTTTTGGCTCCAGACTTCTTCTCTCTCAGATGGATGAATATCTGCAGCAGACAGTGTGCTGTTCGTCCTGATGGGAGAGTTTTTGTTGTCAGGTTATTTTCTCTGGATGACCTTTGTGTCGGTATGAGCTCATATCTGCTGATCTGACCTCTGAAACTCTCCTGCTGCTTAAAAATACAGCCTGAACCTCCTCCTCCTGACTGTCTCTCAGGAAAAACAACAGCATCTGAAGGTTGAGGAGGACGTATCGGAGAAACGTCTCGGGACCGGGACGTCTTTTAAATATCATTCCTCAAACTGGCTGAAAGAACGAGGGAGAAATGACCCGCGGCGTTTGTTTCATTACGTTTCTTCACCTTCAACACGAGTCTGAAGCTTCTCTGCACCTCCTCACACGTCTGCCATCATCCCTCCATCCAGAAACAGACTGAGAAATAAAAGATAATAAAACAGGACTTAATGTAAGACAGAAGTTCTGTGCTATTTCTTTTTTCATTGAAAAACCAACATAAATTATTAATTCAATCATTTATTAACTGTATTCACAGTCTGAAATGTTTTATTTCCTCATAATTTATCTTTTGCCTTTTTTTTATCTAGTTTTTATTATTTTTATTTTATTGGTTTTATTATCACATTTTTATTTCTCAATTTGTTTTACTATGTACGTTTGTTTTGTTTTATTTTCAGTCATCTTTTAAGCACTTTGAAAGTTTGACATATCCTCAACAAATAAAGCACCTTTAATAAAGAATAGAAAAACAGAAATGATCAATCAGCAGAACTGATTGTTAACTGGTTTTGCAGGAGATCTGAGGAAAAGTTTTCAAATGAATATGTATATATTTAAAGGACACATATATTCTGCACATTTCCAGGTGTATATTTATATTCTGAGGCTCTACTGGAATATCTTTGCTTGGTTTCCAATTAAAAACTCCTTATTTATCTCATTCTGCCCCTCAGTTCAGCCTCTGTCTGAAACAGACTGTTTTAGCTCCTGTCTCTTTAAGACAGGAGGTCTCAGACAGAGTAGATTGAAGAAATAGAAGAAGAGTTTTGAGCTTCATAAATACAGTAAAGACAGCACTTGACTAGATGATAATTTGACTCATTCCTCCGCTGACAGACTCTGCGTTATTCCCTCCATTCATTATCGGTCTGAAATTACATCAGCAGACAGACAGCACATCATCCTCTCTGTCAGCAGGCTTCATTTAGAGATACGGTGTAATGATGCTGGTGGAGGAGAGAGGAGGTTTTGTCCCTGCAGCTCTCAGATCATATTGGTTCATGGATCAGCCTTTTCCTGCCTGCAGCTGCTGCACAAACACTCAGTAAACCGACATCCATCAGACCAAAGCAGAGAGAGAAGTCCGACCGAACAGATCCAGGCTTCAGGTCGTCATTACGATCATGAAGCAGGTCGGAAAAGAGACGAAACCAGTGGAAAACAGGTCTGAATGTTCACCAGAGGTTCAAACTGCTAACGCACCAAATACAGAAACGCACCAAATACAGAAACGCACCGAATACAGAATCACACCAAATACAGAAACGCACCGAATACAGAAACGCACCGAATACATAAACGCACCGAATACAGAAACGCACCGAATACAGAATCACACCAAATACAGAAACGCACCAAATACAGAATCACACCAAATACAGAAACGCACCAAATACAGAAACGCACCGAATACATAAACGCACCGAATACAGAAACGCACCGAATACAGAATCACACCAAATACAGAAACGCACCAAATACAGAAACGCACCGAATACAGAAATGTGCTGTGCATTGTGTTTTCCTTATTTGCAATGCATTTCTGTATTTACTGTGTGTTTCTGTATTTACGTGTTTCTGTGTTTACGTGTTTCTGTGTTTACGTGTTTCTGTATTTACGTGTTTCTGTATTTACTATGTGTTTTTTGTTTTTTCTAAATGCTGCACATGTTAAATTGTTGAAGACGTCTCTTCATTATTTTTTTCATATTTGCATGTGTTTTAGTGTGTTGACCTCTCAGGACCATCATACCAGTTTCAAGAAAAATGACACCAGTGCCTTTAGTGACAATCACTGAAATACTATCAGAACATTAAGAGAACAGTTCAAGGTTGTAAAATATAGTTTCACTGTTCAAACACACAAATATAACAGAAACATGTCAGAAATCCAACTGTAATACAGTCTGTTCACATTTAATAGAAATTCTGCCTGGAAGTCACCGAAAACATTAATAATTCACACGTTTCATGTTGTACAAACATGAATGAGATTCTGTGTGAAAGCTCCACATCAGCACTTTCAGCTGGTTCTCTCAGTTTGTCTCTATGTGATGTATAAATAAAGTTACTATAAATAAAACATGCTGAGGTAATAACAGATCAATAAACAGACAGCTGGGGGTTAAATTAGACACACAGACCTGCAGGAATATTAAACATCCTCATCAGGTTTGTTCAGGTATCATGTAAACATGACATCGACTGATGAGACAAACAAAGCAGAACAACATGAACATAAAGTGTCGGGACTGTTTATTAGACGCCTGATTACACACAGACTCATCCAAACAAACATGATTCAGTCTGTCTGTTCTTCATATTTCACTGTTTTATTCAACACCTGAAGAAGAAATAACCAGTCCTCCAGACTGAAGGACGCAGCATTAATGAACCCTGACAGTTCAATCAGCAGGACGACATAATCTGTCTGTGCCTCCTTTCTTCTTCTTCTTCTGCTGCTGCTGTGTCTCAGGTCTGGTAGGCTTTAAAACACATAGTTTGGACAAAATAAGAACTTTGTCTGTTTGTTTCCTGTTTTAAAAAACATAACTACGATCGTCCCCTTAGCTGATATGAGGCTTCAGCAGTCTGAGTTAGTCATATCAAGTGGATATCTGACACATTTACAGTCTTTGTGTTTCCTCGGACAGTGTTTCCCTGTTGAGCTGCAGGTGGAAGTATAGTAACAAAAAGAGGAACTTTGGCACTAAAAAGACTGTAACGTTGAAAGATATCTACTTGATTTGACTCATTTGGACGCTGAAGCTTCATATTAGCTTCAGATAAACTTTTAAATACATTTTTGTGTCTGATATGTGGTTTCTCTGTCTGGGTTACAGAAGCAGGTTAACTGGATCAGACTTTAAAAAAAAGAAAGAAACCTTTGGTGCTGAATAAGACGTCTTAGCTGAAGGATTCACATCAACAAACCACAAATCTGCTCTTTTCATTTGGAGGATTTGTTGCATGAGACCAATTTCCTGCTGTTTTTATTTTTTTATTTAACTGATGCTGAACCTTGATGTGGTCTTTTATTACATAATGAGAAATGTAATTTGACTGCTTAGTGCCTAAAAACATGCAAAAAAGCAGCAGATCCTCAGTAAATATTATCCTCATGTTCACATTTGAAATGTGATTGATTATCAAAATGAGTCTCTGAATGACTAATTGATTAATGTGAACTACTTGTTGGACACAGCTGATCTGTTTTCTGCACGTTATGTTTTACAGACGTGACTTGTTGTGTAAAAATAATCGGACGTCGTTTCCTTCACGCTGCATCGGTCGGTCAGACAGGAAAACAGCTGACTGAGGCTTTTTGTCATATTTGTCTCACTTTGTGTGTTTGTAGAGGAAAAGCAGCAAATAAAGAGAGAGCAGGAATAATCCGAGTGTTCGACCTCTAACCGTCAGACACAGATTCATTCTGTCCAAGCCGCTGCCGCATTTACACTTCAGCTGGAGAGGTGAAAGAGGTGATCGCTCTCCTCTTCATCATCTGTGAGTGAACGCCGTCGGCAGGAGAGGTGGAAGAAATGAGGAGAGGAGGAAGGAATGAGGAGGAGAAGCAGAAATCAATACTTGTGGCTGCAGGTTTCAATTCGTTCCAAAACAACACGCATGAATTCTTCCTCGTTTCCGGCTCATGTCGTCTTTCTGCTGCTGCAGGACAGAAGCTTTCAGTCATGTTTTGTGTTTCTGACGCCGCAGAGAAGAAGTGACAGCAGCTCGTTAACGTTTCCTCAGCAGGAAGACGTCGTCAGAACAAACATCACCTGCTACTGCGCAGTAATAATTAGAGTAAACTCCTTGTATTTTAAAATAAATCTCTGAGTTTTTACTTGAAATCTGAATTTTGTGTGAAAATGTTTTTGCTGATGTGACGGATGGAAACATAAAGCTCATCAGATGCTGTAATGTTCTCTGTCTGACACGTTTACATCACATTTGTTCACATTTAATCAAATTGATGCTCGAGCTGTGACGACAGAAAATTAATCAAATAATAGTTTTAGTCATTTTTAGGTAAAAATGCCCCAAAATGAGCTTGTTATCATACATGATAGTGACTGTTGGTTGAACAAAAGATATTTAAAAACATCACCTGAAGTATTATAAAATGATTTCAGCCGTTTTCTTTGAAAGAAAATAATCATCAGATTCATCAATAGTGGAAATAAATAAATAATAATAACGGTGTAAAAGTGAATCAGCTGCTGTTTATAGTAACATGGACGACTTTCATTACTGTGACGCTGAAGAAAACTTAAACGCGATGATTCTGAATGACGTCATCTCGTTGTTTTCTCTTCTTCTGCAGCCGTTTAAAGCGTCGTCTGGAGAATTAGCGCCACCTGCTGTTTGTCTGCTGCGGATGGAAACAAACATTCAGGACGTTTCTGGAGGTTCAGTTAAAGGTCACTTTTGGCTTCATATTTTTCTGTTTGTGTTGTCGAGGACGCCATCATCTTGTTTGAATAAACTTTATTGAGTTTCGGGTGTTTATGCTTCTGGGGGGGAGTTGTGTAGATGGTGTGTTACTGAGATAGAGCTGAGTGTCGTCGGCGTAGCAGTGGAGATGATGGAGTGAAGAGGATGGAGCCTTGAGGCACGCCCTGGTTGACTGGGGCAGGGGGAGAGCGAGAGCCGTTAATGGAGACAAGCTGTGTTCTGTTGGTGACATATGATCGAAACCAGGCCGGAACAGTACCGGTGAGGTCTAAATCAGAAAGACGGTTGAGGAGAATGGAAATCATGTCAAAAGCAGCTGAGAGGTCGAGGAGGATGAGTAGACTGATATGGCCGGAGTCAGCAGCGATGAGGAGGTCGTTTGTGACCTTGATGAGGGCGGTCTCTGTGCTGTGATGTTTCCTGGAGCTTACTGAAGAAAGGAGGGTTGGAGATCGGCCGGAAGTTATTGAAGTCATCGGGGTCCAGACCAGGCTTTTTGAGAACTGGAGTGACTGGGGCGGTTTTGAAACAGGTGGGTACATAGCCAGATTCCATGGAGAGATTGATGGTATCAACCATGAGGGCCATGAGGGGGCGGCATGTAGACAAGCAGGCTTTAACAAGAGGTGTGGGCATGGTGTCGAGGCAGCAGGTGGAAGCTTTGGCTTTGGTGATCAGTTTGGTGACAAAGGGAACATCAACAGGGGACAAAGAGGAAAAGCGGGATTGGGGGGCGGGCAAGTTGTGGGCGGGGCAGCAGCCAGTGGCTGGGGCGAAAGGGGAAGGGGGGGGGGGGGGGGGGGGTAGCGTGCGACTGGGTTAGGTGTGAGGGAGGAGGGATAGGCGTCAGGAGCTGCTGGTGGATAGAATCCACTTTGGCCTGGAAGAAGTCCAGGAACCTGGGGCAGAGGTCGCCGGCGTCTGAGGGTAGGGGATCCGCGGGAGGGCGAAGTAGCCGGTCGATGGTGGTAAACAGAGTTTTGGGGTGGTTTTCCTGAGAGCCAATCAGGATGGAGAAATACTGTGTCTTGTGTTAATGTGTGTTAACAGTGTGATCGTTATGAATCAGCAGTGTGCAGCAGCAGCAGCAGAGTTTCACAGTGAACTCTTGAGTGGATCACCGCTGACAGAAACTCACTCGTTATTTCTAATCAGGTCAGTTTTCAGCAGGACGACGAGGTTTTAACGAGAGTCTGAATGAACCCTGTCAGCAGCAGCAGCAGCGTCTCTTATCAGTAACTCTGTCACAACGTCACTCAACCTGATCTCCGGTTGTTTGTGTTGCTTCACAGCTGCTGCTGCAGGTTTCAACACATTAAAAACGACTCTGATTAGTTCGAGGACAGTTTGCTGAAGAGCTGAGAAATCAAATCTGGATTTCATCTTTTAAGGTTTATTCTTTTCCTTAAAACAGTAAAAATCGACCGAAACATTTTAATTTCAAGCACAAAATCAGTTCAATATAATAGAATCGCAACAATTAGTTGATTAATTGATTAGTCGACTATTTTGATAATCAAATAACTGTTTTCGTCATTATTAAGCTAAAACCAATCTATAATCAATGATGAAAATAATTATTATTTGTGAAAAATATAAAATTTAACTTATTCAAACAAAACAGCAGCGTCCTCGACAACTGGAGAGAAGCAGCGTTACTTGTTTCCATCCAACCCTGTTCTATGAACCACAATATATTACATTATATTACAGTATATAACAGTATGTTATAGTATATTATAGTATATGTCAGTATATTATAGTATATTACAGTATATATTATATTATATTACAGTATATAACAGTATATTATAGTATATTATAGTATATGTCAGTATATTATAGTATATTACAGTATATTACTGTATATTACAGTATATTACAATACATTACTGTATACTACGGTATATTACTGTATACTACGGTATACTACTGAATATTACAGTATATTACAGAATATTATAGTATATTACAGTAAACTACAATATATTTCAGTATATTATAGTATATTATAGTATAATGCAGTATACTATAGTATATTACAGTATATTATAGTATAATATAGTATATTTAGTATACTACAGTATACAGGCCTGAAACAGATGATTTTTACCATTTTTTTTTGTAAAATGTTTTAAAGTCAAAATTTTTTTGACTTTAAAACATTTTATTTAACTTTGTCTTATTTTATAGTATTTGTTCTTGTTTTACTGTTGTAATTCTTGGCAGTTACGTTGTATCTTATGCATGAATTGGACTTTAGAAACAAAGTTTATTATCATTATTTCAGTGCTTTTCTCTCAGCAGAGTTTCTCCAGAAGCGAGAGCGCTCACTCGACACACAAACTGTGAGCTGAAGCAACATGAAGCAGAGAGCAGGATCAGACAAAC
>NC_056555.1:26060304-26065304 GCF_910596095.1 Thunnus maccoyii
GGCAGGTCTGTCACGTTCACGCCACCTGCGTGCACTCAGGTCCAGACCAGCACCTGTGCGCCTGTAACCTGGGTTACAGCGGGGACGGACGAGTCTGCATGGCCGTCGATCCGTGTCAGACCGAACAGGGCGGCTGCTCCGCCGAGACCGCCCGCTGCGTCTACGACGTACCGGGCAAGGTGAGAAAACACAGGGTCAGGATCAGGATCAAGACCAGGTTTAAGAACAAGATCAGTTTCAGAAACAGGATCAAGATCATGTGTGAACGGATGAACGTCTGTGTGAATGTGTGTGAACAGATGAATGTGTGTGTGAACAGATGAATGTGTGTGTGAACGAGTGAATGTGTGTGTGAATGTGTGTGTGAACGGGTGAATGTGTGTGTGAACGAGTGAATGTGTGTGTGAATGTGTGTGTGAATGTGTGTGTGAATGTGTGTGTGAATGGGTGTGTGAACGAGTGAATGTGTGTGTGAATGGGTGAATGTGTGTGTGAATGGGTGAATGTGTGTGTGAATGTGTGTGTGAACGGGTGAATGTGTGTGTGAATGTGTGTGTGAATGGACGAATGTGTGTGAACAGGTGAATGTGTGTGAATGGGTGAATGTGTGTGTGAACGGATGAATGTGTGTGTGAACGGGTGAATGTGTGTGAATGGGTGAATGTGTGTGTGAACAGATGAATGTGTGTGTGAACGGGTGAATGTGTGTGTGAACAGATGAATGTGTGTGTGAACGGGTGAATGTGTGTGTGAATGTGTGTGTGAATGTGTGTGTGAACGGGTGAATGTGTGTGTGAATGGGTGAATGTGTGTGTGAACGGGTGAATGTGTGTGTGAATGTGTGTGTGAACGGGTGAATGTGTGTGTGAACGAGTGAATGTGTGTGTGAATGGGTGAATGTGTGTGTGAATGGGTGAATGTGTGTGTGAATGTGTGTGTGAAAGGGTGAATGTGTGTGTGAATGTGTGTGTGAATGGACGAATGTGTGTGAACAGGTGAATGTGTGTGAATGGGTGAATGTGTGTGTGAACGGATGAATGTGTGTGTGAACGGGTGAATGTGTGTGAATGGGTGAATGTGTGTGTGAACAGATGAATGTGTGTGTGAACGGGTGAATGTGTGTGTGAACAGATGAATGTGTGTGTGAACGGGTGAATGTGTGTGTGAATGTGTGTGTGAATGTGTGTGTGAACGGGTGAATGTGTGTGAACAGATGATTGTGTGTGTGAACGGGTGAATGTGTGTGAACGGATGAATGTGTGTGAACAGATGAATGTGTGTGAACGGGTGAATGTGTGTGTGAACAGATGAATGTGTGTGAACGGGTGAATGTGTGTGAACAGATGAATGTGTGTGAACGGGTGAATGTGTGTGTGAACGGGTGAATGTGTGTGAACGGATGAATGTGTGTGTGAACAGGTGAATGTGTGTGTGAATGTGTGAATGTTGGCAAAGCGCTATGTAACGCAGCCCATTTACCAATAAGAGCAGGATCAATAATCCAGATCAGGATCAGGACTGGAGCTGCTACTTCTAATCATTTCAGAATGAAATATGTTTGATTAGTTATTGGTTAATGATAATCAATGAGTCCTCTGTGTACCTGCTGTATCTGGTGAATCAGTCTCACTGCGAGTGTCTTCCCGGCTTTGAGAACCTGTCGGACGGCGTCCGCTGCAGCCTGAAGGATTCCTGTAGACCTGATTCCTGTCACCAGAACGCCAACTGCACCACGGTGGCACCAGGAAGAGTCCAGTCAGTTCAGTCTCTTTGTTTTCACTCATGTGTCCGTTAAATGTTTTAATGACGTGGATGATCATAGGTCACCTGTCCCTCTCTCTCAGATGCACCTGTCTCCAGGGTTACCTTGGCAACGGTAAAGCTTGTTATGGTAACATCATGCAGCGACTGAAGGAACTGAACACTGAACCCGGCGGTCAGTGGAGCGGTCAGCTGAGCAACGCCATCGCTCTGTTCGGTACGGTGACCTCAGCAGAAAGTGTTTCTACTGTTAACTGTCAGCAAAAAGACTCCAACACATCAATAACTAATGATTACTTTCATTATAGATTCATCGATCGATTATTTTCTGTCATAGAAACCAGAGAAACCAGGAAATATTCACATTTAAGAAGCTGAATCAGAGAATTTGGACTTTTTCTTCTTAAAAAATGACTTTAAGTGATTAATTGATTATCAAAATAGTCGGTGATTAATTTAAAAGTTGGCTGCTAATTGATTAATTGTGTGTAAAGGGAGGAGAAATTATATATATATAGAAACATATTATAAATCAGCTGGTGATGACGTGCAGTTCATCATGTCACCTTGTTATTAATATTAATATTTACACACTGTTTGAATATTTGTCCGTCTCTTCTGACTGAATCTGTGATCAATTTTTCATCGTGAGGAATAATTCTGATAACTTTAATGATCTGTGTGTGTTTTCAGATTCTCTGTCGTGGCCGTTGCAGAATTTGGGTCCTTTCACTGTTTTTGTTCCGATCAATAAAGGCTTCAGAGGAACGTCGGTGAGAAGTTCTGTTTACACAACAGGTTCACGTCATAAACAACAGATTAAAACTGAACGTTTGGAAACTGATCCGGTGTCTCGTCCTCCGTCTGTGAGCAGGTGAGAACTCTGACAGCTGACTCAGCTAAAGCTAAATACGTGTGTAAGATGCACCTGGTTGCCGGGGTGATGCCCTTTGACAGTCTGAAGAAAAGTGACGTCTTCTACACTCTGACCGGGAAGTCAGCAGAGACGGACACGTCGGAGGGGGTGAGACGGACGCCGTCACAAACACAGACGCATCACATGACTGTGAAGGTAACCTTAGTAACCGCAGAGCATCTTTCTGTACTCCTCCAGGACACTCAGACTAAGATCCGTATCCATGGCAGCAGGAAGAAAGGTGTGATCATCCAGTCCGACGTCGTGGCGTCCAACGGGATGATCCACGTCATCAATAAGCTGATGGACAGCGTCTCTCCCACTGTGGAGAGTGACACACAGGTACATCATTACTATTAATGATTAAATAATTCATTCATTGATTAGTTCACTCAGTCATTGATTATGTTTCTCTGCAGGAGAATCTGATGAAGATCATTTCAGACTACGGGAAGTTTGACAGACTCAGGTCTTTACTAGAGGTACGAAGTTCACAGCTGTTTGTTTACATGTTTATTAGTTTCAACATCGAGTTTTAATGTTTCAATATGTTGTTATGAAATAATGAATTTTAATAATTCATCATTTTGTCGGTCAAAAATAACATAATAATGTGCATCATCATAACATTCATATGTATTCACAACTCAAGGTGAATGTTAATCTTAAATTTATGCAACAACAAACTGAAACTAAGTGAAAATATATTTTACAAATATAAATAAATATCATAAATATAAATATCATAAATATAAATAAATATCATAAATATAAATAAATATCATAAATATAAATAAATATCATAAATGTATGTTTATACATCACTACAGCTGAAGGATGGCATGTATTGTAAATTTAATAACCACAAGTCAAATAATTGTACTTATATAAGCTCATATCGCGTTTGTATTGTTTGTAAAACTCATACAACAAGTAAATGTGCATAAACATTAATGCAACTAATGGCAGCAATTTATCATAAATGTGTGTATCAGCTATTTAAGGAGAGCGTATTTCATACATTACTGTGATTATATGCATATATGGTTTATATAGGAGACTATATATTGTAAATATTTTTATGATTGCAAATTTACAAACATACATAACGACGACTCTAAAAACAGCTCCATGTGTGATGCTCACCTGCTTCCTGTCTGCAGAAAGCCGCCATGACGTCTCTCATGGATCTTCCTGGTCCCACCACTGTTTTTGCTCCCAGCAGCGCAGCGTTTGATGCGATGACGGAGGGACACCTGCAGCACCTCAGCAGCACTGAAGTAACACACACACACACATATACACACACACACAGACACACACTAACACACTCACACACTCACACTCACACACTAACACACACACACACACACACACACACACATATACACACACACACAGACACACACTCACACACACACACTAACACACACACACACACACACACACACACACTCACACACACACACACTAACACACACACACACACACACACACACACACATACACACACTCACACTCACACACTAACACACACACACACACACACACACACATATACACACACACACACTCACACACACACACACACACACACACACACATAAACACTCACACTCAGGTGGACTACAGGATCCACCTGAGACCTGGTTGCTGGTTCTGATGTGTTGGTTCTGGATCTTCAGGGCTTTAATAAACTGGTGGAGCTGCTCAGGAACCACATCGTTCCGTCCACCTCGGTGAGTCTCACTGACTACAGACTGTTTATTTATTGTTATTTATTATTTACTTGTTATTTTAATATTTTAATCCAGTCGACACTTTTTACATCGATCGCGTGTTTTCATGATGATTGTTCTCCGTGTTTGAAGCTGGAGGTCTACAACGCCGTGTCGAGCCCCAGAATCGTGACGATGGCCAATCAGGTTCTGACGATTAACGTGACGGAAAACGTAAGACAGCTTTCCTTCTTCACTCATTAATATTACCTGGACTTTATATGTCACGGTGCATCTTCACATAGTGCATTAAAACATAAAAACATTAAAATACACATTTTAACTACTGATGATGTCACAAATTTACAAACTTACATAACAAAACTCAAGGAAACGTGTACTTATGTATCTCTGTGTACATAAATACAACTAAGTGTGTTTAATAACCACAAGTGAAAGAACATTTTTACATCAGTGTGACTAAAGGAAAGAGGCCCGAGGACGGAGCCCTGAGGAACTCCACACATCATGTTTCACACTGAGTCTTTAGGATTATTCCTGCAGGACTGAATCAGTTCCCAGATGAATATAATAAATCTGAGACA